>NC_135560.1:3470497-3677997 GCF_964340395.1 Glandiceps talaboti | reverse complement strand
TGGCGCGTGAAAGACGTATTTAGAGACAATGAACAATTGTTCCACAATGTGTATGTCTGTTATTTAACAGCAATGGTATACAACCAGATTAAAACTTAACATTTTACCATATAGGATTGTGAATATTATTTCATTTTCAATTGTGGTGACCTATTGGTTTGTAACATAAAGTTTCACCTGAATAGGTACAATGGAATTCAACCCCTGGGAGTTATAACTGGTTCTATTTGACCACAACTAGACTATTTACTTCCTACCTTTTGTCGTCTTTGTACCCGTGGAAGCGTTAACAGATATGGTTGCCTAGTGACCAAATATATATCAAGCCAGTACACATTGACCTCAACGACGATCAGTGTTGTATTTCAGCTAATTAGCACGATTGACCCCACTGTCCATGATAAAGTTGAAGTAGTAATTCTAATTATAACTGACAAACATGGTGTATGTCACCACCGCCGATTTCACTGTCACTTTCAACTGATAAACAATAGCTCCATCTCTTGCTGGATAAGCAAACCATTTTGTGTGGGTTCATCAACCATATACCGTAAATGTCAAATAAGCATTGTATATATGTGTATGTATGTGTGTGCGTGCGTGTGTGTATAATTATATATATATATATATATATATATATATATATATATATATATATATATATATATATATATATATATATATATATATATATATATATATATATATATATTGTATATCGAATGTCATCTCTTAGTATGTGTTGGTACACTACAGTGCAATATTCAAGACAATTCCACTGTTCATTCAATATAGTGCGTTAGCGCTTCGAATGTAATTCATCATACGATTTTGTAGTTCCTCCATACTTTACTCTCTTTGAGTATAATAAAGACTTGAGTATTGACATTCATTGCAATATAGCCTAAAGTGCTGTACATGTATGTATGTATGTATGTATGTATGTATGTATGTATGTATGTATGTATGTATGTATCAGAGATATGTTGTATGACATAAATGATGTATTATACCAATTGTCTGAGATTAATGCTTTCTGAAGACGACCATGTCAAAAGTCGTTTCCAACAATACATAATTTGAACCACTATCCATGTAAAGTAAGAACTATGGATAGTATATCTAGATCTGATGTCGGATTTAAACGAAATAATACAACAATAACAATCAATCATTTGTCAATTGTGATATGTGGACAAATTATAGGAATTTATTTGGAGTCTCTTTTGTCATTTCTATATTCGTGATTTGAAGCAAAGATAGATTTTTTTTGTATTTATAAGGTCCTCTATGTGAATATGATATAGTAGTTTATTAACAAGCGCGACGAATACCTCTGTCGTCTTGTAAGTTAGCAATTCTAATCTCATCAGATATTTACATTGATCTATAGATAATCATCTACGTCATCACGGGGCAGCAATAAAAACATAGATACAGATAATTTCCTCGTACTGTCATGGTAACAGTTTTCGATTTCAAAGTTGCTTCGGGTTTGGAATGTAAAATGGAACTGGGGTTTTGAGTATGTAACTAGGCAACTGTTCACTTTGCAAGACCATCATATTCCTTGTTGTATAGGGTAACTAGCCCCACCGTCCACTCCAATTTATCGAAAAAGTTCTATATACGTGTACAGTACACAACATATAAATTTGCCTTCTGGTAAATTTGTATCGATTAACATTTTACTTTGATGCAAGTCTAATCGCCATGGTCTTCAAACAGCCAAATAGCGACGCTGTGATTTGGATGAAAATTATACATAATAACTATATATTGTTATGTATATGAAATAACCTCACAAATGAAGTTTAACAGCCAGATACGTCGTGTCGCTCCGCCCTCTTCGGCCAGCTCTTTCCGTGAAAGGGGTTGACCGATGTTTGAGGGCGCCCCTACAGAGCTTTGTATTCAGTCACGGACAAGTAACACGTGTGATTCAGTGCATTCATTTATGAAGCCAAAAGCAATTCATTAAATGTACGTAGTTTAATCATGATTATTTCTACAAAACAATGTGTAAAATTGTATATGTATAGATTTATTTATGACACTCCTTTTACAAATTCTCTTTTTGGGTGATATTGAAAGGTTATTTAGATGGAAATATTGAAGCTATATAATCGTATTTGCTCATAGTTGAACTATACATAAATGAAATTATCTAGTGAGAACACAGTAAATAAGATATATCATCTTCCAAATCTGGGTACATACTCAGCAAAATCAAAATAGCTGATGGACGGATAGACAGATATCGATCAAGTAACAAACACCTAACCCAGCAGTTTGTGATGCCATTGACAATTGCAACTGATTTAAAGAAAATAAAATGATAAACCCTGATGTCTGTCTGTGTGTGTGTGTGTGTCTGTCTGTCTGTCTGTCTGTGTGTCTGTCTGTCTGTGTGTCTGTATGTATGTATGTATGTATGTATGTAGGTAGGTAGGTAGGTAGGTAGGTAGGTAGGTAGGTAGGTAGGTAGGTAGGTGTCTCTCTGACTGTCTCCCTGTCTGTGCACCGCTTACCTCAAACAACACTGGATGGATTAAAGATGCGTTGTTAGTTTTTTAAGGTTCATAACATCCAGTGATATTGTACAATTAGCAAGTCAATGCAACATTTTATAACCTTGCAGTAATTACTTCTGCTAAAACGACGGGAGGTTATTTAATATTTACAATCATAAGGTCAATTTGATTGGTGACTCTTCAAAACTGACTGGCCTACATTCCTTGACTACAGACTTGCAGTGGTCAGAGTGATAACACAACGACGAATCTCGTACCTCAATAGATCCCCCTATACTTATACGGACATAACCTTAATTCCAACTTATTTGACTACTGTTAGTGCACTTGCGTCCCAAGTAATCATTTATCCAGCTAGCCTATTTACTAAACGTTAATACAATCATGTATAAACAGATGTATTGCAGTCTTAGTGAATGATTCCTAGATATTATAAATTGCTATCGTTGTTGTTGTCAACTGCCATTATTTCTTGTTCCAACCTTTATTCTATAACTGGCGATTTCCCCTAAATGTTCAATTCACTACTTTCCTACATTTATCTGTGTTTCGTACAATGATTTATTTTATTCCAGAAATATTGTACGGTCCTTAAAAGGTTGGCCATCAACTTGTGTGGTAGAACTGATAGTCCTTGGTGTTGCATGAATACTAAAATGAGTATAAAATACATTAACATCGACATGTTTAGTCATGTCCAAAAAATGAACCTTTAAGATTTTCTTCGCCATTCTTATGAAAATGCACCTGTTATTTCTTTTAAATTATATTTACGGCGAGAAAACAAAGTAATGCATAGCATACTGCCACAAGCTGGCGCCCTACTGCACAGAACGATAAGTAAACGTCAAACTGTAACAACGGTTCGATTTCAACTACAATATGTTACATTAGTTTGCCACCTCTATTAAACCTCAGACCATCAAAAAAATTGTCTAGTAGTCTGATATTGTTGTATTTCATAGTACTGCAGTGGTACATATGTCTCAACAAATGACGCTTATTTTGGATTTTGGATTAATTAACAACTTTTTAATGTCACTGTTTTTCAACTTAAAATAAATATGTAACAACATAAACCAAGTCTATTACCTCAACTTTTATGGTGTGTAACTATATTCCCCTAAATGTGAATTCCCTGTCCATACGAATACTAGAGTTTTATGACTGGCTTATTGTTTTGAAAGGTGGGTTTTTTCATAACTTGTGAACATTAAATTTCAACAACTTTGCGTAAATACATTATGGCGAATAATCTTATCATAACATTCTACTGTAATATCCAATTATAAACAATATGTAGGTGGTCCATGGGTTAGTGTTCTGGCGAACACATGTATCTGCAAGGAAAAATTGCATTTTAGAAAACGTATACCTAAGAATGGCAAAAATTGAACATGTGTACGTTCCATGCATTTAAATTTGGCTTCTTAATCTTTATGCTCATAACACACACGTTTCTTCCTTGTATGTGTTTCTACGTATAGTAGCATCAAGGACCGGATTTATAAATCGGAGTTGCTTTAGAAGTTTGCTCAAATCAGTCGCCAAGATCTTGTCATAAATACACTGTAAATGTTGCCCTTGCCAATATCATCGATGGTCATGTAGAAGTACATTCACGCAATATCAAAGTAAATGGCTCTATATTATTTAACAAAGCTTCCTCACACCCTGGGCATCTTCCCCACGCAATTGAGACACTATGGACACATTAACTATAACAGGTCCTTGATTCAAAGAGATAGCCAAAATACAGTCATAGACCAGGACCAAACCTGTAACCATGTATGTAAGTTAGATATGGCCATTGGTTTAGCTTAACGATACGAGAAGATATATGACATAAATCGTGAAATACTATACTTTGAAATGCGAGATTAAAATTGTTCCCCCCCCGCCCCCCCCCCCCCCCACCCATCAAGCTGATTTTCTTATGGGTTACTTAGTTTACGGGGTCAACCAGTCATACGGTACCGACAATCTAAGGATTAACCCTGGCTTTACAATTAAACGAGAAAATGCAAGTCTCATTATGATTAATCAGTGTGTTCGTGCTTTGCTTATTGAGAAATATTGCATGTACAAGTACTAACCAACACAGACTATCCCTTGAGCAGCTCCATACACCGTCGTTTATAGATAATGGCATTTCCTCTGTGTACCTAAACATTGTTTTTCTGTACGCCTTCCAGTAAAGTCGTGTTCCTTAATGCGTTACGTCTATCTCCCAAGGCATATACAGGTTCTTCTATTCTCGTAACTTTGGTACTGAAATTACATAATGCAGATGTGATTGAATTAGCTACAGTCAGAAAAATATTTGTATATATAGCTTTTGCTTAAATTTGTTTCCTTGGGCCAGCAAAGATCTATTTTATATCTAGAAAAAAAGCTTTACGTATGTCAGATTATGAAAATAACAATTTTCTTAATCTGCAAACATACAATTCAAACATCAAAGTAATCATCCACAAACAAACATGCATGCATGTGCCTAAAACATCTCAATTTCATTTACTATATGCACTCCTTCTGGTGGTGGTGTTTTTCATACAAAAGTAAATAACAACGGCTTCATTTATTTTCTTCCTTATCTTCCTCTCTGAACCCTCTGGTGTCGATGGAAATGCAAATCACAATTAATGCTCTCCTAGAAGCAGTCGCAAAGTCACATTTTGCTTCACTACTGTACTTCACAAATGTCATTTTTCCAGCGGCGGCGGGGACTGCCACATGCTTGCCTGCCATCCGATTTCATTAAAGAAGTGTGTATTAATGGGATATTGTGTGGGGGCATATGTACTAAATGTCAAAACCACTTCAATTGTTTGTTCGCGTCTTCTACTCTACGCTGTGTTACAGGCTTGTTCCGTGTTCAATCATTTCCTCACGTCCTCATTACGTACTCAATGTTTGCGAGTCATCCCTTCCACAGCCGCAAACATCTCGGCGGTGGTTACCTTAGTAAACGTATGCTATGATAAGATGATACACATGTTTGGTAATACTAGAATAGTGTTGATAGAAATATGCTGTGTTATCTATCTCTTCGTGTGTATATGGGGGGGGGTCGACTTTTTCTGAAGGTTTGGGATAACTTATTGAGTTCTTGATTCACCCTGAAGACTTCATTCCTCACCATAAATGTATTTATACAAACATGACGGAAACTAGTTATATTTGATATTTAAAACTTGAAATAATGACACTACTTTTCATATTTGTTTCAAAATGACATACTTTGAGACCTAAACTGAAACCCTCACTATTCAAATCATTAGACCATAGAAAGTGACTGTAAAAATATAAAAATAACACTACGCGAAAGATTTACATGAGGAACGATATATTTATACAAATCTTTTTATTTTAGTACATCATTTTCCTGGGATTTTTTATCAAAATCGTATAGGTATTAAAATACTAAATAGAATGTGTACGTGCAGAATTCCAGAAAAAAATTAAGATAAACATTCCAACAAGTTTTTCAACATTATTCAATAAGTTGCTACATTTCATTCTAAATACCTGTTAAGAAAAAGGCGCTTTGTTATAGCATTTATTGTCAATCAATGAATCATCAATCAATCAATCAATGAACAAATCAACCCAATCAATCAATCAATCAATCAATTAATCAATCAATCTATCTATCTATTTGCTGGCGCTAAAACAATCATTTCAAACGAATGCTTGTGTGAACTGATATATCTCCAGTTTGTTGTTGAGAATGTCGAGAGTTAAAGTTTGCCTTGTGTCCAGTGGTAAAGACGTCCTATAAGTTATAGTAGCACAGTTCGATGACACTTCAAAGTGCGCCTCACCTTTTAACTTTGAATTTTGATTTGCACACTCTTTAAGCACGACTCACATTGACAAGATTGACAACAGCATTGTGTGCGATGTCGTAGTTACACTTCGCTTGTCTAATCAGCGACACACATGAGAGAGTACGGTGTGATAGCTCTCCTTGTCCCCCGGCATTTTACATGTTATGGAAAGAATTGTCTTACTTACGTATACTGAACTATTAGCAAACCAATGAAATTAAATGCATGCTATTAAGGTGATGGTGACGTTTTGATCATTACATTCCAATAAAAGTATGCTACTTTGACAGCAATCATATCATAAGTTTATCATATTATCATTTTATTAAAAAATTACCATTGTAATGTTTCTGGTTCATAGCGTACAATTTGGTAAAATGTTGAAGATACACAGAGACGGTTCTTGTACCACGACCAAAAGTTCTAATTACTTAAGAGTACAAGAACTAATCATTAGTATGTTTTACCTACCTAATGAACGTAGTAAGGATATATGGAGTAATGTCACGTTGCAACACTAAATTCTCAAAAACTCACACGTACACACACACACACACACACACACACACACACACACACACACACACACACTTCAATAAATATATGTAATTCTGTTTTGAATTGACAAATTGACATTTTTTCAGAATTCATTACAAATTAATAACACGTTTAATGTTAAAACATGCATTTTACACTTCTCTGAAGTCCTAGTTGAAAAATGCATAAAGTGTTTTTCGAATTGTTTGTATGAAAATTTACATTATCCCTCGATATATTCAGATAACAAAAAACACTCGCTACTGGCAAGTCGTTATATGGCAATACGCTTCCTGTGGATAGGTATTGAAGGTTATCCTTGGTGAACATTTCTACTGGAGTAAAGCAAATGTTATTTTTGTGACGTAATTGCCCTGTAGGCATTGTCGTCTAAAACTGTACCCACGCACTGATGACTTGATCTATGCGTCTTATCAAACCTACACACTTGACGTAAACATTAATCGACAAACACTGGAAAGGTGCCTTTTGGGACAATTCAACATTAACTAGTTCTGCTACATTCCGCACACTCTGTCAAATAATCAGTCATTGTTATACCTACAGAGAGCCTTAAACGACAGCTTTCGTATTTCGATATCGCCACATTAACTGTTATGTTTGTTCTTCATAACAATAGCTGTTTATATTTTGAATATCAACGTAGGAATCATTTGTCAGGGCGATGATAATCTAAACGATGAATGTTTGCCACCAGTAACTCTATTCTTACACAGGTATGACAACCTGTATTTTAAATCTAGTCAAACGAGGAAAAAACTAATAATTTTAACAATTGAGATTGAGATTGCTGAAATTGATTTCACACATGCAAATATATGTACAAGCAAGTGTAGCACGTTACCTTGCAAATATGATGAGTATGTCGGAAAATTCATCGTACCCTTGATGTAATTTTCAATGCCATCGGGAACGAAGACCGCTGATGACATAAACATCTCTCTAGCAAACACATTGTAATACTTCCACACGTGTACAGGCCTACCTCTATTTGCACTTACGTTCGAGCGCGGGGGATAATTGTTCTCATTACTCATCAACATATAATTTCGAACAAGAATGTTAATCAATGTCTATGAATATAAGATGAACAATGCTATAAAATGCGACACACACTTAAATGCAAACACGAAAGCTGTAGAATCATTGATTTAAAGAATATAACAACGTCGTAAAGGGCACAGCAAATGCCCAATTCCAATCAAATCCCAATCATTTCGACGAGATGTGCTTTGTCTGCGATGGAAATTATCTCTGTGTGTGATCGAGTCTGATTGTTGAAGAGAAGTTTGAATTAAGGGCCATTAATCGGGTTGTTTAAGACGTTCATTGAATAGTGATGAACATTAGAAGGCAGGAAGGAAGGAACGGTTACCCTTATGTGGCATTTAGATGTTTGTTTATGTAATGACAGCAGAAATGTGTAACTTTTATTAATTCATAGTACTGCCATATTTTCACACGTTCCCGCCAAAACAAGTAATGTGTGAGTCTAAATAATGAACTGTTTTATTATAATTTGTCATATTATTCATTGTAATTGTAGGTATACTTAATACAAGACTTATTTTAATTCACTTATCGTTAAAACATATGATTCTAATGTTTGCCGTATATTTGTAGTTGTGTCTGATAAGTTTTAATCACTGGAGATTTTGGGCTTGCAGTGTATGTGTCTCAGCTTCAAACTGTGACGTGAGTCCCTTATATTAGGTCCCTGGTCCTCAGTGATCTATCAAATATAAGTCCTCGAGTTTTAAGATTTAGTATGATTGCTGCATAAATTCCCCATTATATCAATAATGTCTCACTATCTCAAGGGATACGGCGTGAGACCATGCGTCATCTCTTTACAGACACGCCAACTTGCAATAAAAAGAAATCCATTATTAAACATTTAAACAAACAAGTACAAGAATAATCAATAGACACAACCTAGCTTGATAAACAGGGCTTTCAACGACAGCCAATTGCAAATTACGTATTTTGGAGGGAATATGTATTTAGACATAACAATATAATAGCATCAATGGCGTTGTAACACAAATGTTGTTTTTAAAAATGCTTATCCACATGCTTATCCATGCTAGGTGTACATGTCGGTGCTCGTTTGCTGAATGATTGCATTTACATTTACATTTACATACAATTTTTGAATGTGTATTCACTTGTCTAAGAATCCCTGTTTTATCTTTGTGAAATACATCATCGTTTGGCTATGATATGTGCATACAATTTTAAACGTTTACTCATTTGCCTACCAGATGATATTATTTTAGCAAAATATACTGGCATTTGGTTGCAGCTAAGGGTGTGGTCATGGTTGCTAGAGCCAATTGTGTTAAAATATTTTGACCCAAATCTGCAGAATAACACTTCTAGAAACATCTCACCAAATTTCATTAAAAATGTATCTTTTGAAAATTCACAATGTACACCTAATTTGCATATCGCTGATGAGATTATTGTGTGCTTAATGTTTCTTCATTTATACACCCCCAAATGCACCCCATTTAATTTCAGCCAAAGCTGCCCAGTAGTTTTGGAGTTAAAGATTTTTGACCAATAACACACATGTATAGGCCTCTATGAACATTCCCAACAAATTCCAGACCAATTAGTTTTTGAGTTTAAAACTTTTGATCAAAAATGGCATTTTTGGACCGATCATTTTGCTTTGAACAATTTCCCAACTAGACACCAAAAAAATGCCCCCCCCCCCAACAAATACTAAATGTAATCGGTCTGGCGTTTTTGAGTTTAAGTCGTTCACAACACCCCCCCCCCATACACACACTCACCCACCCCACCCCCTCCCCAGACAGACAGACAGGCAGGCAGACAGACAGACAGACAGACAGACAGACAGACAGACAGACAGACAGACAGACAGACAGACGTAGCGAGGATTAGCATACACATGGTTCATTTAGATTCAACAACATCACTAGGATATCTGTCTGGAGCACGTACTGGAACAAACGTATATTGATTAGATATTGAGAGCGAATTCCAGTGGCAGTGCTTGACTTGACTTGACTTGAAATGAATGCATGCACTTTACATCTCATCTAACAGGCAAAAGTATACTACAACGCAAATATCTTGCTTGTCTAACCTTCGAACCTGTTTGTTAGAACAATATTACGACTGAGGCTAAAACCCTTAGACTTAAAACGTTACAACAACATTAATGGAGCAGATGGCACCCATGGAAGCAGATTTCATCCACTACATCTGTCGAATCCATGTGTCAAATTGTATCAATAGTGTAACCTCCAGGGCAAAGGTGTCTGGTTATTCGGCGCCAAATATTTGAGCTGTAATTCTTGATAAAATTGTCTTATCTTGGGCTACACTTTCTGACAAAAAGGTTTGTGTGCGGTGTACTTAGGAAGGCAACGACGATTAGTTTAGTGATATTTAAATTGAGTTGTCCGCTGTTAGGCAAGCCATGTGGCGTTCAAGGTTGCTGAGAGTAGCTAGGTTATATCTATAGAACACTACAAAACTCCTCTATAACTAACCTTATCAACACTAAAACCTCTCTAGATGAAATGCTAATTCATCTCTGGGCAGGGTTGACCGAACACATTTATCAAATGACATCTTGCTCTCTCTTGATGAGAAAAGGAACGTCTTCTTGGTATTGCTTGATCTTTCCGAAGCATTTGACACTGTGAACCATTCTATTTTACTGAATCGCTTAAGAGACCGCTTTGGTCTTTCAGATACTGTCCTCATGTGGTTTCAGTCCTACCTCTCCAATCGCAGTCAGTGTGTACTTGTGAATTCCACCCAGTCACCATTCTATCCGCTTGACACTGGGGTACCACAGGGATCGGTTGTAGGACCTATACTTTTTAATATGTACACTTCTCCATTATGTGAATTAGTTTCAAGTCACGGATGTCTCTATAGTTTTTATGCAGATGACTCTTCACTTTATATGTCTTTTACTATAGATAATGAAGCTAGAATGGTTTCTAATCTTGAACTTTGTATTTCTGATGTCAGGTCTTGGATGTCTGAAAATTCCTTGTGTTTGAATGATGATAAGACTGAATTTGTTATTTTTTCTGCTACTTCGGGTGATCTGTCCACTAGAGCGATTACAGAAATTCGTGTTGGCGATGCTCTAATTCCCGTCCATTGTCAGACCAACAGCCTTGGAGTGATCCTTGACTCTTGTCTGACAATGAAGCCACATATTGGACAGATCTGCCGTTCTGTCACTTTTCATTTGCAACCTGCTACTGAGCAATTAGTTCACGCATTCATTACATCTCGAATAGATTCGTGTAGTTCACTTTTATTTGGGCTTCCGAAGTACCTAATCAACCGTATTCAACGTATTCAAAATATTGCTGCTAGAATTGTAACTCGTTCCAAAATCACCTTTCACATCACTCCAATTTTATATCAGTTGCATTGGTTACCTGTTTCTGAACGTATTGTTTTTTAAGATTTTAGTTCTTATTTTTAAATCCATTCATAGGCTTGGACCAATTTATCTTTCTGACATGATAGAACTATATGTTCCACGTCGTAATTTAAGGTCAGCTGATCAGTTCAAACTCTGCCCCATTCGATCACGTACTAAGACATATGGTGATCGTGCTTTTAGTGTTGCTGCTCCCACTCAACATCCGTCAGTCACCTAACTTATCTGCTTTTAAATCAAATGTTAAAACTTTACTTTTTAAAACTGCTTTTTAACTGATATTGTATTGTATGATTTGCTTTCAGCATCTTTGATCACATTTTTGTGGATACTGACGCTTTATAAATAAATTATTATTATTAGTAGTAGTAGTAGTAGTAGTAGTAGTAGTAGTAGTAGTAGTAGTAGTAGTAGTAGTATCATCATATAAACTATAGCTAGCAACTTAATTAAACCCTGTCAGTAACTGTAAACCAGGCATACATCTGGATATTCTGCAGCGTTAGATATATTTTCACGCTTTGAATACACCAATAATTATCTTATTATGTTTTTTAATAGTGTTCATAGAGAGAACACGTTTATCATAAAACTGTCACAAGTAAGTTAAACCATAACAACAACCATCGACAGGATAATGAATTGTTTGGCTGATTGTACCTAAGTATGTCAACAAAAAATCAATATGGAGGCTAACTTAAAAATAAATTGTTGATGATTGGAAGATATGGACACACAGTCTGTGCTTTTGTATATTTTAATTCAAACAAGTGACTAAATTTAATCTGTATTTTCCCGTGCGTGATATGGCCGAACAGAACTTCAACAATCTATTTTCATTGATACCTGGAAAAAATCTTTAAAGAACATGATCAGTGACGAGTACTATCCCTTAGCTATAACCAATGATTCTAAAGTAAAATCATTATTTTACACAATTATTTATCTTAATTTTCCATCCGTAAGATGAAATTCATTTTACAATTTAAAAATATTGCATGCTGTAAATTTTCCGTATCAACGAATCAACAATATGTACTATTACGTTTATAAACCATCAGCTGACGTTCTCACAGCCAGTCAAATCGTCCGTGAAGTCAATTGTCAGACATTTGGAAATATTTAAAGTGTTCCGATACCCTCAAGGACCAAGCAGTATTTTCAACTCATATCAAACGGGAACATTATATAATTTACGATACACGTTTTGCAGTCTCTGTGATGGATATGGTCATGAACGAGCAATAAGGAGCCGTACGATAAGTCGTTTATAGGTTATATTTGACCGCTGAAGACCCCAAATGTACCATTGTTCATTGGCGTCCACCTTACTGTTTACGACCGCCTGCTATTACATCCCCCTATATAATTGCCTTTATTGCTATACTGGCTTTATACCTTACAAACGAGTACATAAAGATCGCCAAATGAAGACATTAGACACAGTGCATGCCAGTACACTCGAGAATGACATACACTAGTGAGATAATTTGTATGACTAATTTGTAAGTACACTTGGCATACAGATCAATTCCTTGGATTCGATTACTCACTTATTATTCCAAAAAGGGTGTTAGCATGTTTTAAGTTGACGTCACGATTCACATAATATTGCACTGTTTGTGGTTTGTTTCGTCTCTCTGTCAGTAATAGTTCTAATAAGAAGTAGATTTTATTTACAAACTTAAGATGTAAAGGAAACGTCAGTACCAGTTCATAATTTATTTTTTAATTGTAAGAGTCAATAGCGAAAAACGTAACTCTAACACTATTTGCCTGTGTATGAGGAAGACAATAGTACTGTGAAATGAGACATTTAGATAGAGACAAACTAAAACTATTATAAACTATTAATAGTTCGATTTGATAAAATACACAACTGGGTGATAGTGTTGTGTGGAAAGAATCACCCTGTAATCCAGATAGAGTAAACTCTGTGAATTCAAATATGTACTCTGCAAGATAATGAAAGTCATCAGAAATGCCACACTACTATATGGTAACCATTACAATGTAAATGAACGTGCATGTAATAGCTTCTATCAGCGGGTCACAACAATAATCCTAGTTTGTCCCTATCTTCGTTAGCTGAAAGCTCGGATTCTGCTGTCGTATCCAGATCGATAACGTATTCCAACTTATTATCGGTTTACGTAGCGATTAGACATATGTGGTTGTTTGAAACGATTTTAGTCCTATGAGGACTTCAAAGATTAGAGAAATCAGATTTAACCCGCAATGTCTCATTAAGACAGGTTCAATAAACGTGGGCGTTATGGAATGTCAAACACATAATGACCATGCATGGGGTTCAAAGTTCAAAATGAATAAGTTGACCTTAAGGTATAAACTTTGAGATTTAAGAATGATAGGTTATCCGTACAGAGTACGATAATTGCCCCCCAGAGATTGAAAGCGCCTCAGAGACCATGTACATTGTAATGATGTGCTACCAAGCTGTCACAATTGAACTGGATTCTTCGTATTGGGACCCACTATACATATTATCATTCCCTGTTGACTTTCTTATTGGACTTTCAGAAAAAGAAATATGTAATGAGACATATGTTACTTGCATAGTAGCATATCAGTAATGACGTGTGTAATGTGTCCAGTATCTACCCTGAGTTTGGCATCTAAATATCTTCAGTTTGTTTTTTTTTGCACCATAGGTTTTTTCTTTGCTTATTTATCTATTTATTTAAAACTTTATTACAGACCCATAGTACAGAGAAGAACAAAAACATACCACAAGACAGTTTGTCTGTGCTGTGGTTCGTTTTATATCATGTGTTATATTGTGTCTTTCGTTGTTATGAATTGTTTCGTTTTCGGCAAAGCTTATCTTTAGTTTACTCATTTTTTATATTTATTCGTACGGCATGTGGTAAATGACAGGAAAAGCTACTTTAAGTAGTCCTATGACGTGTTTCCATTTTATATTGTAAAGAATCACATAGAATTGTTTCTGGCGGTTACGTTCAGTCTTCCGATCAGAGGAATTACATTAATGTACACTGTCAGATACTAAATGATAAGTGAAACGCAAATCAAAATTCAGTAGACTATTACATGGATGAAACCATGTGTACATGGTGAATATTGATAAACAATACCACAGGCATTACACACACATATTTTAATATTCAGTCAGACTCTGTTTTCGTATAGCAACCTTATTAGAGACTTTGAAAACACTATGACATCATTCAAGCTGATTAAAATCCGATGTAGATGTCGGCTAATCATTTTGCTATTTTACCTTCGTTATTTTGCCTGAATTGACCTTCGTGGTAAATGTTTACGTTTTTATCCTGATCATTGTGCGTATATCGTTTAGTGTTGACATCGATGAACAAAATCCTTCCCATCTTTCATTCTATGTATTCTATGCCGAACTCCTGCAGAATTTAAATTGTGACACGTGACCACACTGTGTGACTCAAATGTGGTGGAATTATTCGTATTACTTCAACGATTGCATGAAACCGTTGTCGTCAAATATGTATCTAGCGATAAAGTGATGTGCACTTTTTTAGAGATGTTAATCATTCAGAATCGTTGCACCGTGTACGTCATATATATATATATATATAT
Source organism: Glandiceps talaboti (assembly GCF_964340395.1). Taxonomy (NCBI): domain Eukaryota; kingdom Metazoa; phylum Hemichordata; class Enteropneusta; family Spengelidae; genus Glandiceps; species Glandiceps talaboti. Next base: position 3,663,031 of record NC_135560.1, on the reverse strand, counting down.
ATATATATATATATATATATATATATATATATATATATATATCTATATATATATATATATATATAGGAACTCAGTGGTAAGATTTATCCGTAGCACAGCATCTCCTGACGAGTGATTTACTCACGAAACAGGCTTGTAGAGATGAAAAACCTTACTTGATTTTCTTCTACACTCAACATATATATATATATATATATATATATATATATATATATATATATATATATATATATATATATATATATATATATATATATGATATGATATGATATAAATTTTATTACCCGATCAAAAATAAGTACAATACAAACGTAAACACAGGAAAAGCAAACTAGATCGGATAACAGGAGTCAGAAAATAGCTATGCTAATCGTGTCTGACCCCTGGCCAAAGTAAATAAGGGTACAACTTTAGAGTGCAAATAAATATACAAAAAGTAGCTCTACCCTTAACCCCCTCCCCTCACCACCCCCCCCCCCTATATATACGAGTGCCATAATGAAAAGATGTCATATATTACATTAGAACTGTACAATGTTATATTACATACTCTTTTAGTAAATCTTTACATAGTGATGACTTGAATCGCTGCCTTCGTGGTTCATTTCTTGTGCTGTGTTGTATTGCATTCCATGTAACTGCACCTGTGTATGTCATTGACTGTTTACCATAGAATGTTTTCACAGTAGGTACGCATAAATACTCGCTCGCCAACTATAGAAGTAAACCTCCGTAAGGAATAGTTTAGTCCGACCATCTTGTCACGCAATATATAGGATTACATACAAACATTAAGTGTATGTACCGACCTTGACAATGACAATATCTTACTCTAGCCACTTCATTAGCTGGACAACAAGATTGCCTGTTTCATGAACTGGGCAAAGTTACCTACCCATTTCATGAAATGGGCAGTTTCACGGATTGGGCGTGTTTCTATGAAGTTGATAGAGTTTGTATATGCGCTGCTCATAAAACTAATTGAATACACTTAGGCTTATAACTCCGCGACCCTGTAGAGTGACTGCAATGAATACTTAATTGGGTCTTGTTTTTCATTGATGTCCCGTGACATTAAACTATCAAATATCGTGGAATACGCATTGTCCATACCCTGGTGAAGTTTATAAACAATTATCTTGCTTTTCCAAGTATAATCTGCTTGTCCTTGAAGCCTTATTGTTGATGCCATGTAATGCATACAAATCAAATCCCAGAAGTTTCGTTTGTTTCTTACACCATATATGGTAACTAAAAGGAATTCTAAATTACAAAGGGCTAGATTGCGTTTGTTGATTATAATTTCTATAATAGTTGTCTGAGCTATAAGACAGAACCCATGCTGAAAGTAAAAATGTGTTTTTGCCCTACAATTTTTCTTCAAAACAATTACTTTTAAATTGCCAATCATGTCTACTGCAAAAACAGCAGGTTATGTGTGTATGCATTTACGAAGGCTTAGAAATCCAACTCGATAAAATTGCCATTCTCTGTAACGAGCATGTGTAAGTACAAAACATTCATTCGAGTACATTTATAATATGTGCGCACACGAACTTTTCTTAGACGCAATTTAATTACAATAACACATTTAATCATACTATGTAAAAAACACATGCTTTTAATACATTGAATTGGTTTTGTTAGTGACATATATTTCCTCATTAAATGTGTATAGACGTTTCACTAAATTGAGTTTCAGGGTTCTCTAATTCAGCTGTCCTTGATATCTTAATGTTTCTCAAAACGTTTTAAGCAACTACGGGTCAGTTGGTCGGTCGGTCGGTGTATTTCTTTTTACTTAAAAAAAATACAAATATTTCTCAGACTCACCTTTTCCTCCTCTCAATCTCCTTTTTATTTGATTCCTGGTAACAAGCCATTTCCCAGCTTCTCTACACAACTGGCATCTTCTCAGCCCCCACACTTGACTAAATTCCGTCATGACATAAATGTTCCATGACTGTAGATGCAGACACTTGCTTGATATTTGTGCCGCAAAATATTAAAGGCGGGCGAAAATATTTGTATTCTTAGTTTGATGGCGGAGCTGAAAATTTGGGTCGGCCGGGTAAAGAGAAACAGGAAGGTATATAGGGTCACTCTAACATATTCTCCTTGTGTGCAATTATCTGATACAAAAATTACGTTATACATCTCCAATAGAGATATTTTGTCCTTTAACAATCACAATCGCCCTGCAGTTATAAGCAACTTTATTCTTTAACAATGTCATCATGTAAAAAATATCGTTCACATCGTCAAAGGTCATTGCCTTCAAAAACGTCAGGGCAATCAATCAAATCTTCGATAATTGAATCAAAGCGAACAAAAGGTCAAAGATTACAATTACGAAATTCAATAACGAACATTTTTTAATCTAGTCATGAGGCTAAAACTCATAACCTGCTATAAGAATTAATACCATACCAATACGTGTACATGTCAGTTAGTGGACAAACGACTGTGGAGTTAGGAAAACATTTCATTTAATGTACTATACTTTTGTATTGTTCAACTAACAAAGAAAGTTCATTGGTACTAGCAATATCATACCAGTTATGTATGCTGCAGGAGTTTTTTTAGATTAAATAGCTCGAGTCGTTCACTCCATGCTCCGAGTTATAACTGTTTTCATCTATTTTGTGAAATTCATAAAGTATCACTGTTGTTAGATGGATGCACATGTAAGTTTCAATTTCTTAAAGCGGTCATATGGATTAGTATTGGGTATCTATTTTGGATATGGCTTCCTACTTCAAAAATCAATATGAAACAACTTTGCCCAAATCTGTGTTTGTAACTCTCTAAATTGCAAAAGGGGAATATGTAAATGTGTTGTTATATTTGTATAATTGCAAATATCTTTGCAATTTATTGATTTATAAACAAGAGTTTTTTTGTTTCACGTAGATTGTTCAGTAGGAAGCCATGATAATAGTGCTTATAAATTAAAAATCCAAAATATATACCCAATCTCCATCATATGGCCACTTTAAATAGGCTTTTAACATTAAAATCTTTGTTTCATCTGATTCAATCAAAATGTCAAGTGATTATGAAATGATAACTCACGACTTTCCGTAGGTAAGGTCATCTCCTAGATTAAGGGTATCGATATGCTGTATGAAGTGAGTCTCTCTGCAATCGTGTTCTTCAGTATCTGACATACTAAAAATCCCATATCTGTCACATCACTCGTCATACTTGAATTACTGCGAGGCTTATCATTGTCTCATCACATTCCTTCTGATCTACTTTAACCTTCTTTATAAATATGGGACCTAGCCCATTGCACTCTCTAATAATTCGTATTTTTTACGAGGGATAACAATATTGTTGAATATTAAAATGTATCAATGGACATGGGGTGCTTATATGACACTTAAAAATTTAGTTGCCAGTTTGGATACATTACTTGGCTACCAATTAATGTGTTTGTTAGATTATATACATGAATTGATTTCATAAGAATTATCTCATTAATAGTGGAATATGAAAGTATCAAAATAGAAAGTTGTTGCCGTTGCTATCGCCAATAGAATTAACGTGAGTACACAGAACGAACAGACTTGTTACGTTGTCTTGTATTAATGTATTATTTATATTACGTTCACATAATACAACAGGTTTTAAGCAAAAATGGATTTTGTGGGTAAAGAAATGTTGTCTTTTTATTTAATGTTGCACTTCTTATTAATAAAAGTGACTTGCACGTGCACACTGTATGTGACCTAAAACAATAATTGTGTGGTTCCGGTTACCCGACCCACCTAGTTTTTCACTGCCAATCCTAAACTTTCTTTTACGTACTCGAGAAAAAATCATAAAATGGTAAACATTTGTGAAATCAACTTAAAAAGACAATATAAACTGTTCTACCAATCTGTAATGGCTGTACATCTGATAGGAAGAAATAAATAACACAGAGACCATATGGAAAAAATGGAAAACCTGAACTAGACACTCACACATGAAAAATATATATAATGAAATAAATGCAAAAGTTTACCTACCCCAGCGTAATCGGAAACACATGTTTTATTAGGCCTCAGCAAGGTATTATGAATATAGCAATTTGCAAGTACGCCAGCTACCGGCGTAACAGTTCAGTTAGGACATTCATCATTACTGCAATATCTATTTGATCTGCAATACGTCGAATCGCAGTCTAAAAATGTACAGCTTATTATTGTCGGGAAGTTCGCCTAGAAATGTTACTGCTGTGCACGCCATGAGTGAAAGTAATCAAACCAATGAATTTGATAATGAAGGTATCGGAGTATTGCCATATTGGATGTTTCATTTCTTCATTCCAACATTCTACACTATTATCTGTGTATCGGGTTTGATTGGTAACACTATAGTGATATTTGTTGTTGTACGATGCCGAGCTTGGAAATGGGTGCCTGACGTTTATATCTTCAATCTTGCTGCAGCCGATTGTCTGTTTTTGCTTGGTCTTCCTTTTCTGGCTTATTTTAACAGCACGAAAAAGTGGATGTTCGGAGACATACTATGTAAAATCATAACAGGTATAGATGGACTGAATATGTTCACCGGCATATTTACACTTACAGCCATGAGCGTGGATCGATATGTGGCTGTAGTGCACCCGATTTGGTCCAAAACTCACCGTACTGTTGAAATGGCGAGGATAGTATGTATTGTTCTGTGGATTTTATCGGGTTTAGCATCTGTGCCTTTATGGATATATGCCAAAACACAAACCTTCGCCGGTGTAACTGTATGTAATGTCGTTTGCCCAGGTTATATCAAGAAAACATTTGTCATCTACGCTTTCGCCTTAGGATTTGTGTTGCCTTTACTTATCGTTACCATATCATACGTTAACATCGTCTTGTTTCTATACAATGGAACGAGAAGACCCCAGAGTAGACATCGCATTGGTAGGGTAGGAGTCATGATTTTGCTTGCAATCTGTTTGTTTGTTATTTGTTGGTCACCATTCTGGATTACCCAAGTAATGATTACATTAACTAACTCAGATGATCGGACCAAAGCCTTAAAAGTTGCCTATTTTTTCACCACGTCACTGACGTACGTCAACAGTTGTCTCAATCCAGTTGTGTATACATACGTGCGTCGAGACTTCCGTGAAACCATCACGAAATTGCTGCGGAAAGGTTTTAAAAGCACACCTCGTATAGTTATTAACGAGCACACGTGGAATGGTAATGGCAGTAACTCACAGTATCCTATGACACCAAGAACAAATACTGGATCATGTAGCACAAGAACCACGGGGAGAACATCGCCTACAATTGGTAAATGTAGTCCGACAGAGAGTCCCAGTCGCTCTGAAGTTGATAGTGATCAGACTTTTAACAAGAGACAATGTCACGTCTACTATGAAACTACAACATAGTTATTGTACCATGACTGTGATGTATTGTCTACGCATGACCACTTGTATGACTGGTAACCATGTATCTCAAAGACAACTCTATCGTATTCTTGAACACTAATGTTTTCACTACTGCCGTAAAGCATCATAAATGCGCCAGACAAGCTTAACTAAAGATGTAACATTTGTACTGAAGATATTTTTTTAGTTTCATTACAAATTATCGTACATGTATTTATTATACGGAAGTAAGAAACATACCGGATATTTCCATTCACTAAGCCTGTTGACCTTGTCTGTGTGCGTACACGTATGACACCCTTCAGCTATTGTAATGTAAGAATGATTCCTACTATCCGTACGGAAGGATTGTATAATAACAAGGGTGGAATTAGGGGGTGGGTCACTTTTTGCAAAAGGGTTCTTGGGGAAGGTCATATTTTAGAAAATGGGATGCTAACAACCCTGTAGTCAATTAATTGCCAGGTGTGACGTGAAGAGAGAAGTGGGTTTCACAGAAGTAAAACGGAGACAGTTCGGTCAGATTTTAGGGATAATTTTTAGATGTACTAACCTCTGGCCTGAGAACGGTGGGAGTGTGCCCATCTACTGATTGGAAGTTAATCTTTTAGTTTTCAGCTCGGCCAATGAGAACCAAAATGGTATTGATTAATACAGTGTCAATTTCACAGACATTCGAAAGACAATAATATTTGGGTTAGTAGTTCGGAAATAACAATGGTTTAAAAATTCCAACATGGTGGCAGCGGTGGGATTAAGTCCTTTAAACCATAGGTTCTGGGATAGTATCCTTTTCAAATATTCCACAGGGGGAGGAGAGGGCTATATTTTACACTAAAGCTCGAGCCTGATCCCCCCCCCCAACTTGTAATTACTGAAGGCTCCCTAAAATACATTCATGATCTTGATTTCAAACATTTCACCCTATAAGGAAAATCGTAGCAGGCGTATTATGAAATTGAAATATACGAACAATGAAATTGATGTTATGAAATGGTCTTAAATGGATATTTTTAAGCTTGAAATTATATAGATTTCAGTTGACGTATATAACCTATTTCTTATATAACCAAACATTTTAGTCCATTTTAGGTGAATATTGCATATTTACCGTAGAAGAGAGTTACTTAACTCACGTTGAACACACAACTTATTGAATGTGATTAAAATCCATACATATATTGGCATTCATCTATTCAGTTCTCTTTACACCATATCAGTAATTAATGTTATACCGGTAAACTGAATACCACTATAGTCTTACTAGTAGACTAATTTGTTCGTTTGTAATAAACAACGACATCTAGAACATATTGAGAATGATATTACAGTGATGAAATCTTGATTTGTATATTCTCTTGAATTAGTAATGATATCTTATAAATGCTACAATGTAGTACGTCTACTAAGAGTGAGTGAGTGAGTGAGTGAGTGAGTGAGTGAGTGAGTGAGTGGGTGGGCGAGCGAGTGAGTGAGTGAGTGAGTGAGTGAGTGAGTGAGTGAGTGAGTGAGTGAGTGAGCGAGCGAGCGAGCGAGTGAGTGAGTGAGTGAGTGAGTGAGTGAGTGGGTGGGGGAGTGGGTGGGTGTAATGTTGGATTCCTTGATGGAGAGGTAGTTTGATTGATGGATGGATGGAATGGTAACCGTGATATAACACACAGAACTGTACGTCTTACGCGTGTCCGGTCACACCTCATCTAATAGAAAATGTTGCCTGTACAGTGATTGATGGTTGTTTTCAAAATGTCATCACCTTATGTACACAAGGTTACTAAATTCCTATTAGAATTAGGCTACAATAATACTTGACTTCAACGACTTTGTAATAGGTTAGGTCGGAGATAAGCTATCAAAATCGGATGATTTACTCAAAGAAGAGTAATTTGACATTTACCTCGGAGATTTTAAAGTTTAATCATGGACTATGCAAAGATCAAGGGAACCATACACATACTATATCTAAGGGATATACTCCTTGAAGCCATACACGTAATATACATAAGGGATATACTCCTTGAAGCCATACACGTACTATATATAAGGGATATACTCCCTGAAGCCATACACATACTATATCTAAGGGATATACTCCTTGAAGCAATACACGTACATATATAAGGGATACTCCTTGAAGCCATACATGGCTTATACATGTATTTAGTATATCACACACAAGCTAGGTTGGTTGAACCTTTTCGAACAATAATTTGGGATTTCATGTTCCAAATCACCATTATTTTCTTCATATTTTTCCATAAATTACATTTTAGGACGATGATACTCGAGACGTTAGAATTTGTTACCACTCATTTTGTGACCTGTAGTAACACGGCCCCTTATGTCACTCGCGAAAAGAAATATTGGGTTAATAATGTATATATATATATATATATATATATATATATATATATATATATATATATATATATATATAAATATATATATAAATATATATATATAAATATATATATATATATATATATATATATATATATATATATATATATATATATATATATATATATATATATATATATATATATATATATATATATATATATATATATGTTACACCCAATCTGTGAAATTGCCCGATTCATGAAATGGGTAGGTAACTTTGCCCAGTTCATGAAATAGTCAATCATGTTGCCCAGGTTATGAAGTGGGTGAGGTAAGATATGCCAAGTACATGAAATGAGCATCTTTTATAGTACACAAAAAAAAGAATAAGAATCAAACAACTTTATTATCATGTATTTACAAACTCATCACTTCACAATTCTTTTTATAATAATTCAGTGTAGCTTGTGTTTTTAATAGAGTTCGATAATCAACACCCCTGTTCAAAATTCTTCCCCAAGAATTTAATTTCGCTCCTTTTAGATCATAATCTATACGCTCATTTACATAAGGTTGACTACTTCATGAACTGGGCAAAGTTATATGCATACTGTATTTCATGAATTGGGGCAATTTCACAGATTATATATATATATATATATATATATATATATATATATATATATATATATATATATATATATTTGTGTGTGTGTGTGTGTATGTGTGTGTGTGTGTGTGTGTGTGTGTGTGTGTGTTTCGGTGAGTATCAATCTGCTAAGACAGTGCTGTATACTGCAGTGGCAGAGCGCAATAGTTTTATACAAAACTTGAAATTTGAAGTCAATACAAGGCTCAAGGCAAAATCACCACTGACCTTTAAAAAAGTGTGTGCCTGCATTCCGCCTGCGCAATGCTCACACAAGCGTTTTAACCCCGTTTCTGGATAACTATTTCCGATAGACGAAAACCGTTGTCAAATTTTAACATACAAGACGACAGATGAACAATGTATGACCAGAGGTAACCTTTCTTATGAAAGTGTTATTACACCAGTTGAGCACAATGTAAATGGCGCCATCAATCATATATATCTTGGCAGATCTAGATAAAGTAAACTTGGCAGATCTAGATAAAGTAAACTTTATGAGATCATAAAACTGAAAAACGTGAAACAGCTACGTAAATTGATAACGTGGCGTTCTATCGATCCTTCACTAGTAATATCTCATTTTATGGACATGTCTAAAACTTTATCGGACTGTTTATAATACCAGCTCTTATTCTGTATTACTGTTATATTTGTTGCATTCTCGCAAACCAGATCGAGCTGTTATTTCTTCCGCGACACTGTGAACCTATTTGGCGATGTCGTAGACGATGCCGTAAAAGAGGCTATGGTTTATAGACGATGTCGTAAAAGTGGTTATGGTTTACGATGATGATTTGTTGTCGATGACATATATGACAGTTTGAGAATTGAAGGTAGCACTAAAATAAGTATATATAAATATCCCCTAAGTGCATACTTATATATGACATTTAAAAACCATCAAACCATGCAAATTGTTCGGAGCTTGATTTCTAAAAACGATAACATTCAATTGTGCAAATTGTATGAATGCAATAGTTTACTTCAATTATTTCTAAAAGCTATAAACTACCGTGGTGGTAGTGTCTCCTGATATAACAATTGTAATCGACCATCTTAAAGTGTGGTATCGTACTTTTTTCCGATCGCGAACATCACAAATGTTTCAGCACAACAATTACAGGTTCATTACTTAAAATAAATTTGAGAAGTTGTCACAGTAAAGTTTTACTAAGTTTAGGGTTTGAAATGTTCATTTCAAGCCATATTGTCACAAATAATATGTTAAGATGATCAGGTAGAAAGGGAAAATTGGGGGGACGCATGATCAGAGGTTAGTTAATGTTCCATTTAAGGATACAAATATATAGTATATCATAGAAATATCACTAATTTGAACAATGTGATAAATAATTTCAAGTCATATGATCAGGTCCAAAAGGGTCAAATGGTAATCTATAAAACGACCACAACCACTTTCAAAGTTCATAAGGTTTAAATACAAACAGTACTAGTATCGGGGTTGTATGGAAAGTGTCGTCTATGCAACAACGTTATTATAGTAACAACCTTTAATTTTTCCATTTCCCTTTCTACTTTGCAAGTACCGGTCAGATAGTGCGAGACTGTCATTGTAACGTTTCAAAAGCGTCTCTACAACTGCATACTAGAGCTAAAAGTATTACTACAGACAGAGTGCGAATACCGAGTTAAATATGACACACAATCAAGCCCTTCACAGTGCACAAATATTATCACTTTACTTACCACCATTTACATTTCCGTATCAGAATCAGTTACCAATGATTGAAAACTCATCAACTGTATGACGTCAGAGAGGGAGTCCCGGGGGTTAAAGTTTTGAAAGTAACGAAAGCTACGGAATATACTAAAGTCACAAATTGTAGCAGGTTTTTCCATTTGAAAAATGAAATGATGTCCAGCCGAATCATTTTGAGGCATGCGCTGCCACCTGGCTACTATTATGTACGCTATAGTTACTGTATTTACCAGTACCGTAGCCTGCGGGGGGGAGCAAGGGGGGCAGCTGGCCCCTGAGATTTTGGAAAAAAAGAAAGAAAAAAAGCTACTTTTTGAATACATAGCGATGCTATTAAAATCGTTATTTACGTGACGATTCCTAGCATGCGCGATTTCAATGGATAGTTCACTAAAGTGACTGTACACTGACTCATGGCTAATATGTATCTTATATATCACTATTGTATGCTGGCTTAACTTTGAATTAAAATGTGTCCAGTTAAAAATTGTAACATTTTGCAGCAAATTAACATTTTTTGCGCGGGAAAGTACAAAAGAAGTGCGCACATGCACTGTGCATTTTCTGCGAGTAACAGTAGTCTTGAAAGTCTCCTTCATTGAAGACAGCAAGTCGCAATTATAATGTCAGCGAGTGAAACTCAAAAAAAAGACGGAAAAAATCGTTCAACGTGAGGTTGCCTGCTATGCTGCATGCAGTGGCTCGTGACTCCGAAGATGCGCTCGATCTCATTTACATCTTGTTCCTTATATTAAAACATTTCATGCTGATAAAACGGCAGATCTCTTTTTGGAATATTTGGTGGCCCTGAAAAACTATTAAACTAGGTACGCAGTTTAAGATCCACTATTTGAAGATATTTCTTTCAATAATTGTGTTCGACGTTGTCTTTGGTTAAAATGTTGTTTGATATAATTATCTCATTGCACACTGACAATAGCGTTATTCCGCAATTCATTTTGAAGCGACAATTTGCTATGGAAAGAATGGCCCAGAATTTGTAAACAGAGCTGTACCTTCGACATCAAAATCCAAACTTCAATTTCCATTATAATGATAATGACAAGGAGAATTCACTGAGTTCACCTTGGGTTCCAACATAAACGAGGCCATAACAGTTTTGGGAGTTGGGTAAACAAAATGATTATTTTGTTGTGTTACTTATTTGAGAAAGCACCATCCATTCTTTTTTACTTTGAATGTGACATCTTTTTGGCAACTACTTTGAAAGATACGACATTAGGCCTGAAAAAATGAAAAAGCTGTTCAACCTACCCATATATGTTTTTTTCTGGTGATGGGCAATATATCCTCATGTGGGCTTCGCATTTTTTTTTCAAAATTATGGATTTTTTAAAAATATTTTCTGAATAGTACATGTAACAATATACATTTGAGTCTATTCCAAATTATATAATATCTCATACAGTGGTTTACTTGGCTCTGATGTTGCATACAAGCATGAATTGAGATTAAATATCCAATGTGTACTAAAAAGAATTGAACAAAAGTTTACGACCATTGGGCCATCAAAAGTCTGAAAGTCTTAAAATGTTTTGCTCTTTATTCGGGATTTTTTGGAACGAAATTAAACTTCAGGAGAAGTCATTTACTATGTGCACATCCACATAATATATCTTTCAGCTTTGCCACAACAAAATACACTTCCAGATAATATGTAATACATAATTGTTTCAATTCTGGTATTTTATTATGTCTATGGTTTGATATGTTATGCCTCTAAATGGCCTCCTACACTGTCTTATTTTCGATTTTTTTTCACCTTTGGAGTTGTCTCCGTCCAATGTATCATTGTACCATATGATTTTATATCTCCACTGTAGTGTAGGTGACAGAAGCTTGGGAAGGGGTGGCTAAAATAATGCTTGAGTTTCTATTGGCGGGGCTTAACATTTTTTGAGAAGAGAGGATGCGAGGAACTACACCATTTGTTTAACCGTAAATTGTGTACATTTCCTAACTGTAGCTATGCAGACAAATTACATGAGATAGTATCAAGATGACTGAATAAGTTCTATCTGAACTCGACCTGAAATATTTTGCTGTCATTTTATATGGTTTGTTTTATCCTTGTCAAGCATTATGAAAAAAATGAAATCGACCTACTTACCCAATGTAATGGGTTAGGTTACCCGTTGACAAGCATTTTATATTTTTTCTGACCTTACATGTATTAAATTGCGTATGCTAAAATATATATTATGTAAATTATATGCAAATTTATGTAAATTAGCACTTTTCTAAATTCTAAATGCATGATTGCACCAAGACAAAGTTCTGCCCCCCTTCGCAATATGGTCAGGCTACGGCCCTGTTTACATTATGATCATCACGTTGTAAATTGATAACGACATATCGACAACATATAAAGGCAATATAAAGGTAAAAAATTGTTTCAATTGACAATTTTAAAAAATCGTAAAACTTTGTGCAATTTCCACGAACTTGACTAGACCTTTCTGTCACCGGTTATGTGCACTGAAATTTTCAAATTATTGTGTCCTCGCTATGTTCTATCTCAATGACATTAAATTTACATCACAACACGTTGTCACGGTAATCCTTATGGGTCAATAATGTTGCCCCTTCGTTTGTTTAATGAAATCTGTATCAAACAGACACTTTAGATTGTGAGGCCTCTTCAAACAGCGAGGAATGTATCTCTGCCATGATATCTATGAACGATAAGTTACGCTTGTATCGCTCTTCACGTAACGTTAATGTTCACTGGTTAATAGTAAGTTGTTATCCTTTATTGTAACTTAACGCTAGCCAATACAAATTCCTGTACTACATATAATACCACGTCGTTTATTGGTGTCTGATATAACAAGTGATATCTCTCATTGTGATGTATGGACGCTGAAATTGATTTCCACTGTTAGTTTAATGTATTGTACCATACTGTACAACTCTCACTGAAGTGAAGGGTTGGAGTACTGTATGGACAAGTATGGACTTTGTTGAGAGCGTGAAGGGGTGGCTGCGAAAAAATTCTGACCAAAATAATTTGTCCCCAGGCCCCTTCCCCCCTGCCGTTATTGATTGGTATAAACTTTACATAATCTTTCTTTTAATTCGGAATATATATTATTCCAAATGAATATGATTCATATGAATTTAATATGAATTCGGAATATATATAATATATATTTATAATTTACCTTTCTATTTATATCGATCGTTCACAATATTTAATAACGTGGCTGGGGTGCCGATGTTCATATATGATATCTGCAAATATTTCATCCAGTAATATGTTATAGAACTTACCAATTCGGAGAGGGGAAACTCTAAAAATGATATAGCAGCCTTACAATGATACAATCTATTCGAAATCTAACAAATTCCATACAGATGGAATACATGAATATAAGATAGATTTGTGTCTACTAGGAGGATGAATAAAGACATTCATAGTGTACAGCTATGATTGCCTAGATTGATCTTTGAGCAATTATGTAGAAAGTAGACACTCTGTAAAACCCACCATCATCATTCGACTTGAACCAATAATAACCTCAGCAATGTCGTAGTACTAATTGCAAAGCATCTTTCTGTTTTACTTGACTCAATATCCCTATCTACATTGATAACTGACGGACAGAGTGATGAGAACATCAATCCGCATATCGGTTACATAATTTGTTGAGAGCATTATATGTTTTGTAACGTGGTTCCGGTTTCACATAATTATTGAAGTTGGAACATAGAATCATTAACGATTTATGGCTAGGTTACAGTTCAGACCATTATAGTGGTCTGAGGTTACAGATATCACTGATTCGTGAGATACATTAAGTCATATCATATGACATGTGTCAAGAATAATCGTATCTATCTGGATTGTATGACACAACGAATGCATCAATTGATTGACACTCACGAAGTTGTAAGTTCAAGATTATAATACATTATGGCTTCCAAGGAGGTATCTCAAAATTGGTTTGGTTATTGGGTCATTGTTTTTTGTGTATAATAGAGACATTTCCATATAATAGATATTATATGGTTAAGTTTGTTATTAGTACATATATATATATATATATATATATATATATATATATATATATATATATATATATATATATATATATATATATATATATATACTAGTATACAGTATATGTGACTACGTTTGGATATTCTTTTTTTTTAAATGAAGCTTAGTAAAGTGGAAGAGTGAAGTCGTTTTTATACTCACTAATGAATAAATGTTAATTAAATGATGAAACTGTCGATTTCATTTAATCTTAGGGAGCTGGTAGTGTCGCTTCATCTTCTAGTTTGTATGATAGATACTTTTACTTCCATACTTGTACTGGTGGTAATACGTCGTATTGATGTATAAAGAGTAAAAATCGTGATTATTGTTACAATATCGTAGGAAGATTTTGCATATCATTTCCTAACATAAAGTACCACATTATTACCTCCGCTAAGGGGAATTTTTGTTATGCTTCTCTCTAACTATCTATGGACACGATATCTCAAAACCTGTAGCACCGATTCTAATGAAACTTGCTACAAATCTTGCTACACATCCAATGAGGATTAATTTGTCATTTGCATAATTGTGGCCTTTAGCAATTAGGCTATATATCTTAAGAATGCATACTTCAAATTCAATATAATTTGGTTTATACATTAAGCATAACATAATACATATCTGCTGTACAGCTTATTGATGTAGCTTATAGTTTAATGGATAATTTGCATAATTAATGAGCTTTGGTAATTAGGCTATATATCTTAAGAACGCATTTTCAAATTCAGTTTACATTGAACATAACAAAGCGCATGTGTTATAATGATTTTTGATGTAGCTTATAGTTTTATGAGAAATTTGCATGATTAAAGATTTTCAGCAATTAAACTATATCTAAAGAATGCACACTTCAAATTCCGTAACATTGTGTGCATATATCTATCATAACAAAGCACATATATTATATACAGCCTGTTGGCCTAGTTTTTAGAGTTCATGAGTAACTTGTATAATTCATGATTTGGAATAATTGTCATATCTAGAGAATGCACACTTCAAATTCCGCAAAGTATGGTACACACATCAACCATAGTATGCACGTATGTCTTCTAAAGTCTATCTCTTGGCATAGTACGTATTTTTAATGAGCAATTTGCATAATTAATGGGTGTTGGTAATTAGGTTATATATTTAGCATGCAAGCTTCAAATTCCATGTAATTTGGCAGACATCGACCTTAACAAAGCACACATGTCCTGTAAAGCATGTTAGCATAGTGTTTATTTTTAATGATTAATGTGCATAATTACTTATTTTCGGTAATTAGGCTATATCCTTAATAATAAGAATGCATTCCAACATTGTTTGTAGGAGCAAAAACCTATGGTTTGCCCTTATGGGAGGCATTCAGGTTAAATCTGCTCTACTTTTCTTCTCGACAAAGTTTTCTATTTCCTACGACTTCTTTCATAATGTGCTATTCTTATCTTCCATTCGTTCATCAATTTGTTTGGTTTGTAATTCCACACTGTTTTCATCAATTAATTGACCAATTCGATCTCTTCATTCATTCTTTCATTCATTCTTTCATTCATTCATTCATTCATTCATTCATTCATTCATTCACTCACTTAATTTTTATTTTCACTACATCAAATTGCGAAATGGGACTATATGGGGATATTATTGTTGACAGCTCTAGTTCCCTGATTCTGCTAAGATTTCCAAACTATGAGATGGATAATAACAATGAAAGCCCGGAAGGAAACGTGGAAACAACTATCACAACTAAGCAAGCTACTGTTAAAGCTCTTGATGATGTCACTGACCCACAACGAGCCATCCTCCAAACCTTAAGTGGCGTCACTGATAGTAGTGAGCAGTCTGTGAAGATGAAAAAGACCTGATTTGCATAAGACAGACGAGATAGCACAGAATTGTAGCTTCTTGACTACATTCTTGTTTACTTAATGAATTATCGATAGCGAATAGGATGTAATGCAAAGAGTTTTACAAGTAGGTATATTATTAAAGTTACTTTACTATGCACTGTGAATCAACCATTCCTATGCTATTTAGGAGATCATTGTAAAGATGTCTTTCCTTGCGGCTTTCTTCGTTTTTTATGTACATTTTCATTCAATGCTAAAATAATGTCAAATGGAAGTTAATAGGTTTTTCCCATCCACGCTTGTACTTTAGTCTAATATCGGCATAATTTCTTGATTAAACTTCCACAACAAGTGAAAACATGTACATCATTTCAATACTATACTGATGTACATTTCAATTAAGTTCAATCCAATACGCTTGATAAAGTCTATATAATTACTTTCAAACGGTTATAATTATGAAGTGTGTTTGGAAAATCGTTAACTTCAGACTACATATCCTGAACTTTGCAAAAAGAAACAACAAAAGCAGCCTACTCTAATTTGCCCAGCAATGCACCAACGGTTTTATCGAGATCAAAACGAAGAGTCGATTTCCCTCAAACTCAGCTGTTATACATTCTATGAAAAGAAGCCAGGTAATTATAATATACAAACTTAAGAACGTTTTCCCCATACATGCCATAGCCAGTCCACACCATGTTTTATATTGAAGCATACAGTAAATCTATATTGTTGTCATGCACTTGGATATTAAATCTTATAGCTGGGAATAAATCTATATAAAAGTATACTTCTGAACGATTTAGTGGAGTATTTTCGTTTGATGGTTAGCGACAACAGAATTGACCTAGATATACTTTTTGCCTTTATGAAGGTTTCTTGAGCATATAAGCCGTTGCCTGGTTACATGAATGGGGTGATGGAAATCTAAAGGGTGTATATTTTACTGTCTACAATATGTAATAGCAGAACGGAAACACTAGTGTTGAAGTAGTGAAAAGTGGCTAAATAATTCACATCAAGCCATATATGTAAGGCTAATATTACACAGGAGAATGTCGTATTTCCATTTTTATTCTTTTTACGGATTTGGACAAGCCTTGGAGGAGAAATAACAATGTCCGATTCCATAGATTATTTATTTAATATACACTGATATCTACCTCATATGTAAAAGTAAACAAAATGGAACCAAATCTAACAGTACAAAATGGAACCAAATCTAACAGTAATATTATTATTGTTAGATTTGGTTCCATTTTGTACTGTTAGATTTGGTTCCATTTTGTTTACTTTTACATATGAGGTAGATATCAGTGTATATTAAATAAATAATCTATGGAATCGGACATTGTTATTTCTCCTCCAAGGCTTGTCCAAATCCGTAAAAAGAATAAAAATGGAAATACGACATTCTCCTCTCTATTACGAAAAGAAAAGTAAAACACAGATACTATTCTGGCATATGAAAAACATTTGATATCGTAGCACATGATATACTCCTGGACCACTAAAAATAGAATTTTCAGACACAATAGTATAAAATAACTAGACGTTGATTACAAGACATGTGTATATCGACCAGACTACATGGCTCATCAACAATGAACTTTAGAAAAAGATTGCTCTGTAAACTGAGATAGATGAAGAGTAAATGATGAATACAGATGTTACTTAGCTGTATAGATAATAAGAAAATCATAGAAATTAGATAAAAGATACATTTCAACAAGTCCCCCTTCCAACAGTTATGCTTGGCGTTTTATTGATTGGTATAAACTGTACATAATTATTTACATTATAATGAGGTATGGCAATTCAATATTCACATTAATCGGTCTCTTGCTTAACATAGATTTTACAGAAAATAAACTTTAAAAATAACTCTACTACCAGGATGCTATTATAGTCAAAAGTAGAATTTAATACTTGATTCCTAATTGATCAGGATTCTTACGAGTGCTTTCCTACCTTACGTCAATTAAAATCTTTTCCTTTTTTCTATATTTTTTTACTTGAGGATTTTTACAACACACAGTCCTCCTTGATAAAAAAAAAGGTTAAAGATCATGACACATATTATAGAGCCATACCTGTGAACTGTCGACAGGACATTTCCGACGTCTTCTACGTCTACGTATTAGTGAATTTTCTTGTCTCGTTTGCGCTTTAGGCACCGTATATAATATTCTATGTTGTAGTCATCTCGTTATCTCTATTACATTAAACAATGACATTTTTAATAGAGCCACACTTGTGGGCTTTTCGACAGGCTATAGTGGTTTTGTCAACCTACAGATAATTAAGAATAAAAACATGAATGCGAGAGTAATAATAAGGTTCGTAATTTTGGAGAAGAATGATTTCTATAAAGCATCACTGCATAAGACGAAACTCGAAATCTTCATGCTTTATACCTTTTATAAGCATGGAAATGAATGTGAATACGACGACAGTAATTGTCAATGACGCACTTTGCATAATTGATGGACATGCATGGGAGTGTTCTTGAACTACAATAGTGGTGTAATTTAACAATGGCTTTCAAGAGTTTATATGTGAATAGGAAGAGTGTCGGTCACACAAAGGGTAACAGGCGTTTAAAACATAGAAATGCAACAAATACTATAACAGATAGCAAATTGTAACATGGAAAAAAGTATGAAACAAAATTTTAATCATGCGTACACGACAGTGAACTGTCCGACTCAATTCCACCGGAGCATACAACCATAATCATCAATTTGTTTTTCCAGTATATTTAAAAAGGAAGATAGTGAAAAGTTGACGACGTTATCTTATACTGTAGTATTGTTGGGTACTCGACGGTGAAATGACCTCGCTAAAATCAAACCACTGGAGCATGCAGCCAGACTACTATTGATAAACTCGTTAAACACAATTGTTCAGATCATGTGCAACTGAACTGTATAGCCAAATAAAATGCATATGGTATATCCTTAACATGGCGCGAAAACAGATAGTATGATCAAGAAGTGAGTTAAGAGAATAGGAAACATTTAGAATTAACACATATGGAAGTAGCTGTCGGCGAGCTAGAGAACAATGACGAAAATGTGGTTTGTGGAAAATTTTGACAGCATGCATGTCGTTCTGAGCGTGACTTTTCAAACGTGGTTCCCGAGCAAAGACAGAGCCGACCGTACCTCCACCCCGCTACAATCAACCACGAGCGAAAATCGGCATTTTAGGCAGGCATGTCAAAACTTGCCCGAAAACACAAGACATACGAGTATTTACATGATTTTGTACATTAACATGGATAATTAACATTTTTGACGACAAAAATCTTATCGCTAAACTAAATTATCATTCCAAGAAAATAAATATACAGTACAATAATGAAGTCAGCCTAGTCTTAGATTATACACACTTTGGAAGTTGACTCGATAGATGATATTCTAGTTCAATAACTACCGAAAACAAATTAATAAGCACACATCTTTTCTAAGAAACACGTAACTCAGTTAAGATATAGGAAATTCTATTGCAGTCCAAAGTAAATGTTCAAAATGTCAAGTTGACTCTCTGAAAGAGTTCGATTAGTTCTTCGTTCTCATGGTTTTACGTCTTCAAACTAGCTTAAATCTCTTGACAACAGATTGTATTGTCAGAGTTCATATTTGCATACTTCTTTTTCTTCATCAGACGAGTGGTAAATATTCACTTAGCTCTTTTTAACTTCCATATTGGTCCATACACAAGTCATTCAATTTTGGAAAATAATAACGTTCCAGTTCCTAGGGCTTCATCATTATCAGTTCTCTAAATTAGGTCGATATTTCTTTGGAGTCAGATATAGCCTCGTTCCTTCGTCTGGTAGGAAGTAGAAAAACATGAATCGTGAAGGTCTTCTCTGGGCAAATTAGCCTTTTTTACGGGGAACTCGCTTGTCTTCAGGGAAATGTTTCGATCTCCTAGATGCCTTGGGGAAACACTCGCTTGGTTGCCGAGCGGTAGACTACCACCAATAGCCTTTAAAACGGGTTTGGATTCTCCTCCATATCAAATCATCAGCAAGATTTGTAGTACCAGATTTAAACGGAATGCCTTCCGTAAGGGAATCACTAATTATGCAAATAACTCATTAGAATATTAAAAAAACTATGGTAACAGGCTTTGTTTTTGGACAAGCGTGCTTTCTTAAGTTAATGTATGTGCCAAATTATACGGAATTTGAAGAGTGCATGATACTGCTTAATTACTGAATATCGTTCATTATTCAAAATACTCATTAAAAGGTAAAAGTTGTAGCAACAAACTTCATAGGACAAGTGCGTATCATTATGGTTGATATATGTATCATATTATACGAAATTTGAAGCTTGCATTTTTAAGATACAACGTAGTTACCTAAAATCATTAATTATGCAAATTTTTAATTAAAACTGTATGCTATAACACCAAATTTTATAGGACGTACCTGCTTTGTTGTGGTTAACATTATGTACTAATTTGTATTGAAATCGAAGCATGCAGTCTTAAGATATAGCCTAATTACCGAAAATCATTAATTATGCAAATTATTCATTAACACTAAAAGGTATATCAACAAGCTTTACATGACATGTGCGATTGTTATTGTTAACATGTGTACTGAATTATATTGAAATTGAAGTCTGTATTCTTATGATATAGCCTAATTACCGAAAATCATTAATTATGCAAATTATTTATTCATTAACACTGTACGCTACATCAACTAACTTTATAGCACATATGTGTTTTTTTATGGTTAACGTATGTACTAAATTATGTTGAATATGAAGTATGCATTCTTAAGATATAGCCTAATTACCAAAAATAATTAATTATGCAAATTATTCGTTAATGCTGTAAGGTACATCATATAGGACAAATGTATGTTGTTATAACGAATATACTAAATTATATTGAAATTGAAGTATGCGGTCTTAAGATATTGCTTAATTATTTGATTTCATTAATATGCAAATTTCTCTAATTAAACATTAACCAATCTGGCTGAAAACCTAATCAGGTCTAGCTATTACTCTAAAGATTATATATTCCAAATTTGATTACAATTGAGCCAGCCGAATTTTACACACATTATACGAAATTTGAAGCTTGCATTTTTAAGATACAACGTAGTTACCTAAAATCATTAATTATGCAAATTTTTAATTAAAACTGTATGCTATAACACCAAATTTTATAGGACGTACCTGCTTTGTTGTGGTTAACATTATGTACTAATTTGTATTGAAATCGAAGCATGCAGTCTTAAGATATAGCCTAATTACCGAAAATCATTAATTATGCAAATTATTCATTAACACTAAAAGGTATATCAACAAGCTTTACATGACATGTGCGATTGTTATTGTTAACATGTGTACTGAATTATATTGAAATTGAAGTCTGTATTCTTATGATATAGCCTAATTACCGAAAATCATTAATTATGCAAATTATTTATTCATTAACACTGTACGCTACATCAACTAACTTTATAGCACATATGTGTTTTTTTATGGTTAACGTATGTACTAAATTATGTTGAATATGAAGTATGCATTCTTAAGATATAGCCTAATTACCAAAAATAATTAATTATGCAAATTATTCGTTAATGCTGTAAGGTACATCATATAGGACAAATGTATGTTGTTATAACGAATATACTAAATTATATTGAAATTGAAGTATGCGGTCTTAAGATATTGCTTAATTATTTGATTTCATTAATATGCAAATTTCTCTAATTAAACATTAACCAATCTGGCTGAAAACCTAATCAGGTCTAGCTATTACTCTAAAGATTATATATTCCAAATTTGATTACAATTGAGCCAGCCGAATTTTACACACACGCACACACAGACGGACATTTGTATTTTAATACCTTCCGTACCCTTACGGGAGGTAAAAATGATAAACTGCATATGAGACGATATATGTGGTATGAACTGGAACATTGACTTTATTTATCAAAGCCCTGATGAGTTCGGCCTAAAACGGCCTCACTCCCATGGCCAGAGCCAAAAGTCGACTAACTTAAATTTTACAAATCACTTTACAGGAAAACTTGAAATGTCTATTGTGTAAACATGACTATACGTAAATTACGTGAATGACGCTTACGTCCGTGAATTTGAAACAAAAGGGCGCCTTGAGGACAATTGTTTCCAGACATGAAATCTTTTAAAATAGTAAACATGTAGAGTCATGACATTCTTCCTTCTTATCTAAAATGTGATGTCCTCATCACTACACTCTCTTATTCTCAGGAAAAATGATAGCAATACCTATGGAAACGAGATGGCGTAAATTTATAAAAGCACTTCTAAATTATTGTCTTGACGCCCATGTTAGCTATTGCAAGAATAAGATTCTCTCCAACTGGGTGTTTGGCGACATGTATAAACAGCGTCATGTCTGAACCCAAACACGGTAATTACAAATTCTTGCTTGTCAACAAAGGTCATTAGCCTGTTTACTGCGCTTCTGTTTATTTATTTCAGATGTCTATAGGATTACCTCATTTACATTACTCAGAAATTAAAAAAGACTAAATTACATTCAATATTTACAAGACTAGTACAAAAGTACCACAAAAAGTGTGATAATTAACTCTTAAAGATTATCAATTGCCCCATGTAGCGTAGCACATGTATATTTACATACGGATACATTTGAATGGGATAGTCTGACTAGTTGTCATGGTTAAAGGGGCTGCACACAGTGATCAACCAGGCTAAAGGTTGTTATTATCAGCTTTGGCAATGTAATGACAACAAGCGGAGAATACGAGGGCTATGTGGTACGACCAGTTCACGGTGTATCTCGACAGTGTACTAAACAGACTACTAAGGTCATGAAAATACCATCAAAATCTCAATTATAAGTGGTCACTAACAAATGCCTATGGTGTGTGGATTACGTTTATGAAGTATGTTGATACAATGCAAAGAGCATACCGAATATAGTGTTATAATGTTGAAATAAATAATGAACAAAAATGCCAACAATGTGATGCGATTGCTAGCGTAAAGTCTGGAGCTGGATACATTGAATCTTTCATTCGTCTATGTGACGTTCTCTGTCTGTAGTGGAATTTCTTATTTTCTAATTTAAAAGATTCCTGCTTTGTTAGTGTGCTACAACTATTTCTTCATCTCGTTCACGTTCACTACAGCTGGGAATAAATCTATATAAAAGTATACTTCTGAACGATTTAGTGAAGTATTTTCGTTTGATGGTTAGCGACAACAGAATTGACCTAGATATACTTTTTTGCCTTTATGAAGGTTTCTTGAGCATATAAGCCGTTGCCTGGTTACATGAATGGGGTGATGGAAATCTAAAGGGTGTATATTTTACTGTCTACAATATGTAATAGCAGAACGGAAACACTAGTGATGAAGTAGTGAAAAGTGGCTAAATAACATCGTCATATATGTAAGGCTAACATTACACATATTACTGTTAGATTTGGTTCCATTTTGTTTACTTTTACATATGAGGTAGATATCATTGTATATTAAATAAATAATTTACGGAATCGGATATGTCACAATATAAACTAATACCGCTTACTTGCAGTTTTCAATGGTTGATCGATGGACTTCACTCATGTTTCAAAATGTTCTAAACAGTTCATTTTTTGAATAATTATAATCTAGATTTAATAGAACTGAAAAGGACTATTTATCAAACTTATTGCAAAGTAATATTAATATACAAATAACACAGATAGATTTCAGTCAGATGGTTTAAAACATGATTTTTATGTGAGCTACTCGGACATGTGCAATTCCTATATGTGTATGTTAATGAGCTACACACACATGTGCAATTCCTATATGTGTATGTTAATGAGCTACTCAAGCCACAGGGTGCTTAGGCTCATTTAGTTCTGTTTACAAATATAAACAAAACAAAATAATCATACATACAAGTAAACAAACAAACAAACAAACAAACAAACAAAAACAACAACAAAAACAAACAAACAAACAAACAAACAGAATAAACAAAATAAACTGACAAATGGGTAGATACATACATGAGTAAACGACAACAAACCAACGAACAACCAAACACTGCCCCTTCCATCCCCCCCCCCTCCCCCCATCCCCCGAAATGGTCACATATGGAAATATGGAAATAACCGACAAGGGTTGAGACTGATCAAGTACTAGGAGTACTATTATAATTTTCATATCCTGAAAAAATGCCATAAATTGACTTCAGATCAGTCAAAAATCCACCTCGCTAGAACAAATATGCTTAGAACTCACAGCTACTAATGAGCTACTCAAGCATGTGCAATTCCTATATGTGTATGTTAATGAGCTACTTGGGCATGTGCAATTCCTATATGTGTATGTTAATGAGCTACTCAAGCATATGCAATTCCTATATGTGTATGTTAATGTGTGATACTATCACAGTCTCTTCTCTGTTGAGGGTTTTCTAAATGTCTCGTATATACCTACATCAAGACGAGAGCTTTTAACGCTGACAACGTTAACACTGCTACGAAATGTCCCTCGAGGTTAAGTAACCCTTCTCTATTCAAGAGAACATTTTAGAAGTGTTTGTGATTGATCATTAGTGAGTCAGTAAAGGGTTCAATTCTAAATCGTGACGTATGGCTACTTTAAGTATTGATTGACCCAAACCATTTCCATGATTCGTGACTAAGCAAAACCACCATGTGTACAATATAAATATCCCTTGATATGTTTAAAACGTTTACATTTTACGGAGATGACTAAATGACACGTTTTTTTCCGTATGATGTACGAGACACATTATTAATGGCAACAAAAACTGGAAATTACACAGAAAAGACGGACGCTAACAACCTTTAGGTGTAAAGTTGTCCAACCTTTAAACACTGCTAGTAAGGATTAAACTTGGTAGCATATTCCGTCATTGAACTACTTCGCTAACGATTCATCATCCATTTCCGTTCAACTTCTGTCGAATACCGCACTCCTTCTAAGCGCATGGTGTGTTTAATTCCAATTGAAAATATGCATATAGCAATATCAATGAGAATATTTATATATGGAATTCATAGATGACAATTACACCAACTTAATACTTTGCTGTAACACTACATCTATGGTTTATGGTTAAATAATATAATATAAGTTATATGACCAAATGAAGATCTTTATTGATTGCAATAGATAATAACCAACTACGTCAGTGTTAAATTTCAGGCCATCTGGGAAAGAAAAATATAAATTACAGTTTTCCATTGCTTTGACAATTGTCATGTATTATATGTTTGGTTGAATTACCTTTAATCAAATTATTCTGTACTGTCTGTAAATATATATTTCTAATTTCAAACGCGATATTGTACATTTAGGAATATAGTATATTCTACACTGTATTTGATATTATTGGTTCCCGTGAGAAGGTATACAAATGTAAGTAGAGATTTCAGAATAGAAAGCAGTGTTTGTTAATATCTGGTGTGACTTGTGCCCTGTATATTACGTTGGTTGATAGGCAGTTGTCGTTGCGTGGACACTGTTTGCGATCTCTACAGCTGCAGGATTTATAGTTTTTTGTGTAATGGTCTGCACTGACTGACTTGTTGTGTGCTTTCACAATACTTGACAAATTCGGCATGCAACTGTAACTTAACTTCAGATTTCCTTTGTTGAAGATCTTATGTAGTTTGGGGTTTGGGGGGAAATGCCTCTCAATAAGACGGAGAAATATCTTGCCGATGTTAGATTTAACACTCTTGTTGAATGGCGGATTAACCCAGATGATGTTTCTTTGTCTGTTATTTCTCTTCTTCCCTATATGTGGAGTCTCCAATTTCCATATAATAGCCGCTGTTTTTCAGGGCATCATTGAAGAAAGGTGCAGCTTTTTCAAACACTTCTTTGCTGGATGATATGCTGGATACACGTTTGCTTATAGCATATTGCTTATTTTACGAGTATCAAAATCGAAACTGCAGACGATTTTGTCACTGCTATTAATGTGTAATAACGCAAACACAGGTGTCTTACCTTCCATCCGGTACTAGGAAAGTGTCCTCTTTTGCCAAGAAATAGATGTATCACAATATATAGCTCACTATTCCTGTACACTTCAGGTATATATTGACTATCTGGTTCAGATATATTCTGTAATCTCCAGAAAATGTTCAGTCTAATAGAATGAGTAACAATGAGAATTTACCAGGATAAATTCTCCGATTGAAATAAAAAGAATTCCGAATCTAGTGTACCAATCTGGAAGCTGACAAGTCAAGAGGGTATACTTTCCTCTTAAGGTGAACTCATAATGGAAGGCAAATTGGTAAGTACATAGGAAAAGCACTACTTTTTAACAGACAGGAAGCAAAGAGTTGTTTTAAATGATTCGTGTTCAACGTGGCAACATGTCAAAGCTGGAATACCACAAGGTACAAAACTTGGTCCAATTTTATTTATTTTGATGATTAATGATATCCAGGTTCCTATTGTAAACTCACACTCATGGACGATACCACAATATCAGAACATTTTCATTGCAATGAGTATCATTAAATCTAACTTACAAGATCATCTAACTAGAATTTTTGACTGGTCTTCCAACAACAACGTGAGTTTAAATCCGAAGAAATTCAAAGAAATGAGGCTGTCTTTTTCGAAGACTGATGTAGATCTCACTCCTCTTGTTATTGGTCAATCTGTCTTAGAAATTGTTACTGTTTACAAATGCTTTGGACTAAATGTCACCTACAACTTGATATGGGATGTACATATTAATGAAATCATAAGCAAAGCATCCAAACGTCTACACATCATGATGAGAGTCCTGAATAGGTACAGTGCAGACAACGAGGACCTAAAGCTCGTTTACATTTCTTTAGTCCGTTCCTGCCTAGAATACTCCAGTGTTGTATGGCAGGGAGGACTATCAGACAAACTCAGAGCAGCAAGGCATTCTGGCCTATTATTGGCAATGTAGTTGTTGAGTCTTTAAAAATTTTGGATATGAGCAAGGCGAGTTCTCCACATCACAAAAACAAGGGATTATTACATTGATAGAAAAACCTGATAGAGATCGGCTACTTCTGAAAAACTGGAGACCGATATCCCTTATGAATGTTGATATGAAGATAGCTTCTAAGTGTCTTGCCAAACGTATAGATAAGGTTTTGCCAGACTTGATAGGCCCATCACAAGCTGCCTTTGTTAAAGGTCGTAACATTAGTGATTATGTGCGACTAATTGATGAAGTTTATGCACATACATTAGAATATGATATTCCTGCTATGCTTTTGGCAATAGACTTTGAGAAAGCCTTTGATACAGTCAATTGGGAGTTTCTTTTCAAGGTTCTTTGTAAATTTAATTTTGGTAACTCCTTTCAAAACTGGATTAAGGCACTGTACATTAACATAGAAAGTTGTGTTATGAATAATGGCTACAGCACAGGATATTTTAAATTACAAAGGGGTGTTAGACAAGGTGATCCCCTGTCTCCATTATTGTTTATTCTAGTACTTGAAACCCTACTGTTGTCTATAAGGACAAATAGAGATATCAGTGGTATTACAATCTCAGGTATTGAAATTAAGGACTCTGCATTTGCAGACGACATGACATGTTTTTTTGACCAGTATTAACTCAGTTAATGTTCTTTTTAATTTGCTGAAGAAATTTGCTCTTAGCTCAGGGTTAAATGTAAATGTTGATAAGACTGAGGCTGTATGGATTGGAAAGTGGAGGTTTAGACAGGATAATATGTTCGGGGTAAAATGGCCCACATCTCCTATTAAGATTGTAGGAATATATTTTTCATATAATAGACAAGATGCAATAAAGAAAAATGTCTCTAAAGCTATGGATAATATGAAGAAAATTTTGAACTCTTGGAAAAGCAGAAACCTCACCTTATTGGGTAAGATTCAAATTATCAAAACCTTAGCGATTTCACAGTTTTCATATCTTATACAGTCCATTGAAATTTCTAAAGATATCATCCAGGAGATTCACCGAATTATCTACAGTTTTCTGTGGAAGGGTAGAGACAAAGTGGCAAGAAGAACTATGATAGGAGACGTGGGCCAAGGAGGGCTAAAAATGCCCGACTTATCAATTATGAAGGATGTAAATAGGGTTTTTATAGTGAAAAAATTATTGGACCCTACAGCCCAAAGACTTTGGAAATATTTTGTTGATAGTAAGCTACAAAAAATAGGTGGTAACATATTGTTTAGATGTAATTTTGATACAAAATATTTACCTGTTAAATTTACTGACTTCATGACAGATTGCTTTGATACATGGAGTAAATTTACGAAAGAGCAGCAAGACAGTAGAGATCAGTTAATTTGGAATAATAAGCATATTCTGATTGGAGGACATTCATTTTATTATGAGGATTTTAGTAAAATTGGTATAAACAGTGTATCTGATTTGTTTTTGGATGATAAACCAATTCCATGGGAGAGAGTTTCTAATGATAGGTTATCACTGATACAAAAGCTCAGATGGTTTGGTATCATTTCATCTATCCCAGCATTTCTAAAAGAAAGTAAAACTAGACACTTAGACAATGTATACCTCACCATTGAAGACTCACTTCAGACTCTGGACAATGTATCCAAGGAAAAAATTAAATTTGAGCTCCTACGAAGGAAATTTATACCTCCTAGTAGCCAGATGAAATTGGAAACTCAACTTGGTATTGGAAATCTTCCTTGGGACAGACTCTATGGTTTGATTACAAGTATGACAATAGAGTGTAAAAGTAGGGAATTTCAGTTTAAGCTGTTGCATAACATCTTGTATACAAATGGTCAACTTCATAAGTTTAATCCAGAAAAATATCCATCCCCTTTGTGTACTTTTTGTAAAACTGCTATAGAAACTCATGAACATCTCTTTTTCCAGTGTAGTTACTCAGAAGCCCTCTGGAATGATGTCTTAGTTTTTTTGAAAAAACCACTGAAATTACAGCACGATCCAAGTAAACTGTGTAAAATATTATCAGATCCAGAAGAATCTATTATAGTGAATTTTATATGTCTCATTGTTAGAAGACATATTTACTATTGTAAATTCCTGGAAAAAATACCACGTTTCGAAAGTTTTCTTCCGTATTTGAAGAGTATATACCATTGTGAGTATTGGATAGCTGTACAAAAAAAGAAATTAACCACACATTTGAAAAAGTGGTCTGGTTTGTGCGATCTATTCAAGACCTTGTAACATGCCTTTTTGTTTTTTTAGTAATGTACTGCTCTGTGGGACCCAGATCAAAATGGAAATAAAGAAAAAGATTCTTAAATACAAAAAAAAAACTCAGAGCAGCATTGGAGAGTGTCCAAAAGAGGGCACTCCGTATAATATACCCATTTCAATCCTACTGTCAGGCTCTGCAGTTACTTAACATCGAAACCCTTGAGAATAGACGTAAGCATATTTGTAAAGCGTTTGCATCCTCTGTACTTAAGGATGATCACAGACTCCACCAACTGATGCCATTCTCAGATCAACACATAGTATCATACACGTAATAATGGAAACGTCACTTTCAAGTGTATGACCAAACGAAAAGAAAACAGTCCTGTTGTCTAAAGTATTAGGTTGGCTAAATGAACTGTTTGTTTTTTGTTTGGGTTGTGTTTGTGTGTGTGTGTGTGTGTGTGTGTACTAAGCTTTTACCTTGTTCTCCGTTTTCAGATTTTTATTAGTTTTTTAATTGAAGTTTTTTGACCAGTGTTTTTTTTACTCTTGAGCGAACACCTTTTCTAATCTTATTTTAACTCACATGTAGACTCAAATAATTTGACCATTTTAGCATGTGGTCACAAAACTGTTTTAATAAACCATCTATTATATTAGTATTATTATTATTACATTTGCGATAAAATCTGCAACCCTTCATCCACATGAACCCCGATAAATAACGCGAAAGTACCTACAACAAGTCTTCGTAGAAGACACAATTCCCCCCCCCCCACACATACACACACACACACACATAAATAAATACTTTACTTCTATGTGACTGAATGTTGATGTTATTTAAACAGACATCAGTGCCAACAATATATATTGTACAATGTGTTCTTACCACTATTCACTGTAATGTGATGTCTTTCGTAACCCTACAGTAACGTTGCAATGGTCATGTAGAGTCGGTGGAGATTTCCGTTACCGTTCCATGACGCCAAACATATGTGTATGTGCCACAAGTTGTCATATGGCATCTACGTTAAAGGGTGTGATATACGAATCACCTTTATAATCAATTCCCTGACGGCCGTTCAGCAAGTGTACTAGTATATCTAAACCCACGCTATCCTAATTGAATTTATTCTTCTCAAGATTAAACATTTGCCAAGTATTGCTACTTGAAACAATACCTTAGGTTTAGCAGGGATATATAGAGAGCGATTTAGGCAGTGTTTTCAATAATTTTATGTATCAAAACCACAAAAATGTAACGTTTAGTAATTACAAGGGGGAGGGCCGGGGAAATTAGGGGTCACATTTTAAAAGTTGGTTTGGGAGTATATTTTTTAGCAAAAGGAATAAGGAGAGGGTCACACTTTACTTTGACTCGCTGTATTATCTAAGGTGCATAAATATGTGTGATGTTAGCATCCCACCGCCGTCATCGCTGCCACATCCCACTACTGCCACTGTTGTATCATGATATCAGAACATATCAGTCAAATCGCTGCTGACAATCATGTAATGAATCAATTGTTAGTTGTGATGTGAGGAGATGAGTGGGCCTCACACCAATGAGGACGGAAAGGTGTGATAAGATGTGGACGATGATGTGGTGGGGATGCTAACCTTGGCTCTGATAATATCAGTAGTGTGCACGCGTGTCTGATGATTGAGTTCTACCAATTAGACATTAGACCCAGCGAATCCTTACCGTTCATGTCTGACAACATTTTAACCCATTTGAAGAGGAGAAGGATCGTGTTTTGGAGAAAGGAAATGCATGCAGATCCAATTTTTTTAGAAAATGGAATTGGGGAGAGTAACAGATTACTCGACAGCTCCAGCTTGATTATCCACCCTACCGTACCCCCATCCACCACCCCATCCCCGATGTAATTTCTGAAGGATCCCGAAATGGATACAATATTCTTTGTTCCAATTACACAATATGAACTTCGCTGCTGTCGCTGGTTAGGCATCATTGGAGGCAAGAAATGAACAGGTGGTGTGTCTACAAGTATAGTCATGTAACATCAAAAAAGTAGAAGATACGCATGGTTTATGAATCGGTGCTGAACATCATTATTCAAGACACATGAACCAAAGTTGACGATGCGTTCACTAGAATGTTAAGCTGATGATAGGGAAATATATTTGTGCACATATAAGGATTAGTTGTCTTTCCTCTCCATTCAAGTGTATATGCAGCGGTTGTAATATGATATCAATGGTTGACATGTGGATATTGCCTATAGAATATTCTTTCATGAATCAATCAGTCAATTGTTCAGCGCTTTCTGGCGAAGGGTAATGGTCGATTTTCAGATTCTGAGACGCACTAAGTGAGATGATGTCGATTATGTTGTGACGCTTGGGTTTGTTTTGTCTTTATTACACTGAAATACAATTTTCATCTTAAATTGATGGAAACAAATGATGACCTCTTTAATGTTGAGGATTATACAGAACAGAGACTAAACGCCATCAATAACAAAGAAGGGGTTTACTGGTAAACCCATGGTCAGGTGGCAACCATTCCCCTGAGTAGTGTGGGCGAATCCCCCACCCACTAGGCGTACAGAATACATGGCATACGTGCAATGCATCTTGGGTCGAACTGTCAGCATGTCTGTTAATGACATTTATTTATTACTGATATAGCACACGCGATATTTCGAACGCTCAGCAAAAAGTACAACACACCTTGGGAGTGACATACATATGGAAAGTACTCTGACATGTATGTATACCTTAAGACGTAAAGACGATGCCCCAAAGTCAACTTTCCTAAAATCTTTACTTTTGAACGTGAATATTCTACCATACTCAATCTTTACTTCGACTCTTGATCTTACTTCAATAACATTTAAGCACGTATTGAATTACTAGCTATTCATTCTGATATACCATTGGACACAAGACGTGCAAACAATACGAATATACACGAACGACAGAAATCATACCTCGGGGGCATAACTGAAAAATCAAATTGTGAAAATAGCAAATGAGTAATGTAAAGGACCTATTCATGGCACTGTTGACGACTATCGCTCGCTCAAAGAAATAGCATTAGTGTTGAAATGGAAAATAATGCTTAGTAGGTAACATGCTCTCCCATTTATACGATATGTAATTGAATGATATGAGTGTGTGTGTGTGTGTATTCATGGTTCACCACTCTTACTCATACGGTACTATATTGTTAGCTTGCTTACAGAAATCAGGTGGAAAAGCACGTAAAGTAGGATATACTAGTATACATATATATTATTACTGCTGCTGCATGTTGTATAATTATATTCTTTAATAGCAGAAACCTTCATTCAAGTATTTCAATATTTAACAAAACGTTGAGTTTCAGGCATATTGGTTACCTTCACGTGTATTTTCACCACAAATATTCCGACAAATTAATTGTTATTTTCTTTAACAAATATGTTATGTATGTGATTTATTTTAATAGTTAGACAACATATGAATAATATAATATCTTAAACAACACTAAAAGATCTCAACATCTGTTTGTAAAGAAGCTCTTAGGGAAACTTCAGTAATTACAAGGGGATGGGAAAGTCAGGCCCAGTCTGTTGCGTAAAATATGACCCTCCCAGATTCCGTTGTGCTAAAAGGTAACCCTCTGTCAATTTCCTTTCTCTAAATCCCCCTGTTATAATATTTCAAAAACATGATATAATTGCTGTTAGACACGGCAGAGGACACAAGGCCCAGAATGAATGGTTGAAAGGAATTAATCCGAATGCTAATTTGATGATATGGTTTGCTAGTATGATACCCAACCCTAAATCTAACCGTAAACCATCGCTTAAGGCAACATGGGCTGTTCGTTAAAAGTGACATGTTAACATATTTTGAGCACCTCATATCCATAATTCACAGTGCAGTGCAGTGTCAATAATCAAAATAATAATTTGTGAGTATTAACTACATGTGCACCTACCAGGAACATGTATGCATAGAGCCATACTTTCAGCGTTGGGCTGTTCATTACCCATTGATATGATGATATGATTTTATTTGGGTAAATATTTATACAAGTACATTATTAAAATACAAGGATAAAAAATCACCGAGGATAACACATATAAAAGTATTTTTAAAAACACTTATTTCCAATGTAGTCCTCATAGGGGTATTCAAAACGTCATGGCAACAATGATACAACAACAACAAACAAACAAACAAACAAACAAACAAACAAACAAACAAACAAACAAACAAACAAACAAACAAAATATAAAAAAATTTAATGAAATACAGATGACAGAGCACAAAAAATTATAAAATACACAGACTACACCCTCAATTTAAAAGGAAGGACTAAAAAGTTACAAAACACTATGTTCTTTAACCTCTAATTTGTTCCATAAAAAAGATTTGACATGGTTTTTAAAACTATGTTTTGTATGAGATTGTTTCACTGAGAGTGGGAGACTATTCCAAAGACCAATGCCTGTGTAAGCGAATGAACTCTTACCCATACCACTGACTCTTGGAACTACACATGACATCATTGGTTACAATGATGCTATAGTAAAATTGAAACATGTTTAACGCACCATATCTATAGCTATTTAACAATTCAAAGCACAGTGTCAATCAAGAATTAATATAATATTAATATTTCAGTGGTCACTAAGTGTGTACCTAGGGCCCAGTGTTAACATAGGGCAGTGACTATTAATTTCAGCTTAATTACTAAATTTGTAATTTGTGAAGCAGTCATTTATATAACGTGCATGTATTCCTGAATTGATTGCCAGGCTTTCTGCATTGAAGTTCTCTATTTTTAAATCCATTCATAGGCTTGGACCAATTTATCTTTCTGACATGATAGAACTATACGTTCCACGTCGTAATTTAAGGTCAGCTGATCAGTTCAAACTCTGCCCCATTCGATCACATACAAAGACATATGGTGATCGTGCTTTTAGTGTTGCTGCTCCCACTCTCTGGAATAATCTCCCACTCAACTTCCGTCAGTCACCTAACTTATCTGCTTTTAAATCCAATGTTAAAACTTTACTTTTTAAAACTGCTTTTTAACTGTTATTTGTATTGTATAAATTGCTTACAGCGTCTTTGATCACATTTTTTGTGGATACTGACGCTTTATAAATAAATTATTATTATTATTATTATTATTAAGTACATCATGACAAATGAGTGTATGCGTGTGTGTGTGTGTGTGTGTGTAGGTAGGTAGGTAGGCAGGCAGGCAGGCAGGCAGACAGACAGACAGACAGACAGACAGACAGACAGACAGACAGACAGACAGACAGACAGACATACAGGTATGTATGTAGGTAGGTTGGTATGTATGTATGTATGTATGTATGTATGTGTGTATGTATGTATGTAAAAGATAAGACCGATTCAAAATAACACAAGGCCCGATCAAAGTAACACGATCAGCCGGTAGTAGTGATGGGATGCCAAAATCACAAAATAATGCTAAGTTAGACAATACAGTAAGTCAAAGTAAAATGTGACTCTCCGCAATCCGATTTTCTTAAATATGGCCCTCCCTCGAGCAGCGATTTGTAAAAAGTGACCCCCTCCCCTAATTCACCAAGCCCTCCCCCTTGTAATTACTGAAGGCTCCCTTAAATTAACATATGCCCTCTTCTACTGATATAAGATCTTATGAAAGTGCAAGCACATTAGTATTCTGTTAACACCTTACCAATATATCGGTCTCTAACTGCAATCACTCGAGGCATTGCTAATTTGCCGATGCCTTCCAGTACAATTGAGTATGACTGTTAGTTGTACATGATACATATGATAAGATCACTACCTATATCTATCGGACAATATAACTGCTAGATTTGCTTGATTGTCCCGGCACTGGTGGCGCTATTCTTATGCAATACTAAATCTTATTAATTAAAGATGTAGCTACAAAAGTGAACAAATTGCCGTTTAACGTGTTTACGACTAATATTGTCTTAACGTTGGTATCGTCCCATTGCAAACAATTGGTTTACTATACATTTTTTTTTTAATTTATTAACAGAACTTATTTTTTATTACATACATGTATGTGATAAAAGATTCCTAAATATAATGTATTATTTGTTAATGATATGGTAATATGGTAATATGCAAATGTCTTTATAACAGCGAATTCATCAAATTAGGTTTTCATGTTTGAATCAAAATATATTCCCAAAAAACAACTTTACTTTATGTGATGTATTATAATGATCAAGATTTTATATAAAAGGTGGTCTACACTGTAAATATATATCATTCCTATATTCTAGCAAACAGACAAACAAACAAACATACAAACCATTTTTAAAATGGTGATAATATAACCTTCGTTCATACTTGCTTCGGAAAATTATATGAATAAACATGTTCAAGACAGCGCGATTCCTTTAGATTTTTATATTGTGTTTATTATATTGTGTTTATGTTGGCAGCTTTAAAACGCATTTCAAGGATGAATGATGCCATAGCCTTTCTAGCACCATTTCACCGCCATTAAGCACTGCTGAGTATTATACAGATGTATATGTCTGAAGAGCAATGCTATATATTTTTCTACACAATATCGAAAATCATTTAGAGTAAGTCAGGATTTGATATGCTATGAAGCATCAATTTATCTCTGGGCACGGTGACAGAAACCTTGAGGATGGCAGTTTAATTCAATATGATGCTAGGAGTGGTTGAGGTGATACGTCGGTCATTATACTAAATATATTACACTAGGCATGGTTGAGGTTGTACATCGGTCATTATACTAAATATATAACGCTAGGTATGGTTGGGGTTATACACCGATCATTATACTGAATATATTACACTAGGCATGGTTGAGGTTATACACCGATCATTATACTGAATATATTACACTAGGCATGGTTGGGGTTATACACCGATCATTATACTGAATATATGCCACTTGGCATGGTTGAGGTTATATATCGGTCATTATACGATGATCAAGCCGAGATATTGACTTAAATAATAGAATATAGATTATATAACCTGGTCATTCTACATCACGACATATCCAGTCTACATCACTGGTTCCACGGTGCTTGAAATGAGTCAAACGACTTCATTCCCAAGTTAAATATTGTATTTGAGGCGGTAAAATTATTACCGGAAAATATTCGTGACCTGAGGGTTTGTTACAACTCGTCTAGCGGCTCATAGTGGTAAGGACTCTTATGTAAGTCGTATTTTCTTTGACTGAATGAAGGAATATATTGCCTAATAATATTTTAATTACACTGAATATGAAACTGGACATGGTTGAAGTAATACATTGGTGATTATAATGAATACAACATTTGGTGTGGTTTAAATTATACTTAGTTCAATATTACACTCGTCTGATGGATCTAACTTTCCGACAATCATAAGAAAAAACTCGATTCAAATAATACATTCACGGCAAGCAGTTACAAAGATGATCGAATAATGAATAGACACAAGAATGTTATTATTCTCTCGATCTCATGTCTTCGGTATTGGCATATCTGGATAACTGAAAGAAACGTTGATATGTGCTTTGTTAGTGGTGTATTTTGAGAACAGTGATAAGAATCTATGCCTGCAGGTGTTGATCCAGACTTCAAAAAAGATTTCGTCTTCGAAATCATGGATGTTTGATAAATCTATTAATAAAAACAGTGACTACTATTTCTATTTTATCATACATCCATCCTGCCCAGATGGATTGTAAATAATAAATGTCTAGGTATTGAGAATGCAAACCCTTTGTTCAGGTGAACAGAAGACTAGAGTCATAACAAACTGTAGTGCATGTACAAGTGAACAGGAAAATGATATATGTGACAGACTTTGTATGTGTAGGATGTGTGTAGGGTGTGTGCGGGTGTGTGTGTGTGTGTGTCTTTGAGTGTGTAGGGTGTGTGTGTGCATGTGTGTGTGTGTGTGTGAGTGTTCAATTTACGTAAAAGGACACTTTGAAGACTTTGAAATGAATTTACGAGCTGTCTGTAGATAACATTGTAATGCCGGTGTATTCAATAATGCATGATGCATACTTCGTGTCAGTGAATATATGATAAAAATATATGCATGGCTAATTAATATCACACGTGCTGCTATGGAATGATTGAGAATAAACCGACATGGCAGTAATACATCGCACAACAATACTACAGATCGGATTACCTTTAAAATTAATGGCATTCCAAGGTGTTGACCTGTGTATATGTCGATTCATATATTATTAAAATACTGCTGTACAAAACAAAGAAGGGGAAATTATTTTTTTATCTGTATGTTGTGAATTAAATGTCTCGATTTATTGAGTAGCTGATACCACTATCAGGATTCCGTGAGGTCACGTATTCGACTGCTAGCGCTGTACGAGGGCGCAACATTTCACGATTTTATATAGAGAGATAACATGTTCAGCAATGCACAAGTCAAGTTGAACAAACAATATGGAATACATACTCTGGTCGTTTGCGCTATTGGCTAATGGCATTAAAAGGTAAAATACACAACTGTTTTCCTTGATTGATATATTCATGTCTGGGGATGTCTTTGAAAAGTGTTCGTCCAATTATATTTATATCTTACAAACAAAGAAGAATTTGCACAAATCTGAAGCTGAACCCGACACAACTTGAAAAGAGCCTATGTGTTGAATTAATTTGTAGGTTCAAATTCTCGAACCATTGTTTGTTTGGGGATACGACAGCATTGTTTAGATGCACAGCCATTGTTGACAGTCTATCGAGAACATTTGTGCAATGATGTACTTTACTATAGTTTACTATATAATTATAATGCCGCTTTGCCAATACTATAGTTTACTATATAATTATAATGCCGCTTTGCCAATACTATAGTTTACTATATAATTATAATGCCGCTTTGCCAAAATCACATTCGAGTAATCCTACTAGCTCAGGATTATGTGCAAGACCCTGAACGTCGAAACAGAATTCTTGCTAACCACTTCCCCCTTTTCAGTGAGTTAATGCTGGATATTCACTAACTTAAGATTCTAAAATAATAGCCGTACATAAAGGATGCCATCATAGGATTATATGATGTCACATTGCTGATCATCAACAGATCATAAAGTAATGACGTCATTTTATTTTGCCTGTTTTGCGTAATCGGGAGCTTTCGTGCCAGGCTATAACTATAGACCTTTCAGCCAAGACTGACAAAATAGTCAAACAATTCTAAATACGATAGTCTGAGTCATGTAAATTCAAATCGATGCAAATGATGAACATTCGAGGGCCATCATTAACAACAACGAATCACACAATTACTGGTCAAGCGGATATATCTTTTCTTATCTATGATACTGATTCAGAAAGAATGGCCACACGGCACTACGAGCAATGCCCACTTAGTAAGCTATACTAATGCTTTTCACAAAGTCTGATTGGGAAAAGGGTTTACTGAAATTCTTTAGTTGCACTTAAGATATTAAATCAGCAGAAAAGTCAAGTACCTAAAATACTTTCAATACAATGTAGAACAATTTCATGTCAATTCTTGCATGGACCCTGTATTTACGTTCAGTTAAATTAAATAAACGCTCAACTCAACTCTCATACAGCTAGTTTGCTCGAGCAATTTGAAATTACATGGCCCTTTTTGGACATTGTGTCCTGGGGATAGCGAAGCCAACTCAAACGAAAACTCTATATGGAATTATTCTTTAATATTACAATTTGATACAATGAATATTTAATTCGGT
The DNA here is from genome assembly GCF_964340395.1 of Glandiceps talaboti. Lineage (NCBI taxonomy): Eukaryota > Metazoa > Hemichordata > Enteropneusta > Spengelidae > Glandiceps > Glandiceps talaboti. Next base: position 3,624,097 of record NC_135560.1, on the reverse strand, counting down.
TAACGGATGTTGTTATCCTGTTTTAAGCAATAGCGATCAACCTTCGAAAATGTTAATTCGGCACATTTGTTAAAGTTGTGTCTATCTCGCAAACATTGAAGAAAGGACACTGACCTTCAATAGATTCGCTATTGTTCGTGCACCTCAATTAAAGAACGCCCAAAATGGCGTAGTCCGGCTACACCCTGTCACAGACTGTCAAATCAATGTATGTGAGTACCATTTGAAAGGCAGCATTAACAGCAAAACAAAAAACTAGTCGGGCGAATATAACTCTACTAATACTTAAAATTTCACACAACCCCCATTTAGTCTACAGTGTGAATTTCGGGAGTATAAAGTCTACGTTGTACCCATGGGATTGGAACGTGTATGTAATACATGAATTCACGAAAGTCAAATTGCCTTTGCCATCTCGGTACTTGTATTAATTCGAGTTTTACGGATTATCAGAATTTCGAATTGGAGCAGAAATCGCAGTCAATAAGGCATCGTTGCCAAATAGTAACACAGAGATTAAGCACACTCACGGTTGATAAAAACCCGAGAGAGAACAAGTAACATTTTCAAGCCACTTTGAGTATTAAAGTGGCACAAGCTGAGTTTATCAGTTTTTTTACTCTGGTATTGTTACAACGGTTGATTACATAGTAGGGAGTTCCTGTACATTTTCGATACGTATAATACATGACGTCATTGTATAGTTTGTAAGTTATATTCTAATACCATGTTGAGTTCAGTTAATTGCAAGTGATGGCAAAGTATGCATCAGTAAGTAGAATACTGTGAGTATATTTTTATATGCAGATAAAATTCCATCCCCGAAACATATAAACTCGGCTTGTGCCCCTTTAACTTGATAGACTCTTCTCCATATGGAAACATTTGATCACATCGATATCTTTATAGTTGTCATGAATAAGCTTAACTGCCATATCTTTGTGTAAATGGTTACTATATTAAAACAATGTAGGAGAAAGTCTATAGTTGTTATTACCAAAATGAAGTAAAATTCTTCATAGTGTTTTTTACTCGCTGAGAAAGTTATCTTTGAAGACGCAACGAAAAGTGACCATCGTTTACTCACCATGTGGCATCGGATAGTTTGCCGCTGCACATGATCAGCTGGGAGAAACGTCAGTGTTCTCTTACATACCACTTGCCATTTTGATCTGAGTTTTCTAACTAAAATGTCAAGGACAAAGGCAACCATAACGAGGAGGAAGAAGCCAATGACATTGAGCATAGGCAATTAGAATACTGAATTACATAAAAAAGATAATATTAAGGGTAACGACCTCTAGAAAAGTATTGCCTGAAACAAGGAATGAATCATAGCTACTTCATTACAATCGAAAGACAAACAAGAACATTAAAGTAATCTGTCTAACATTTGTCTTGAGTTACAAATACCATTAAATACCATCTCAACATGTGATAGACATCAATTATAGAGACGATTTGTCCTTTAAGACGTTTTAGTCACGGTCATCCCAGTTCACTGTCTGTGTGGTTATACGTTTTGTCTATTCAAGTCTGGCAATCACGACGATGACTGAAGTGATCTCCTCTGTGTTTAAATGTTGCATGGGTATTATGTCAAAAGAGGATGTCTTCGCATGCCAGATATATTTATCTTATTGACTTATGCTCGTTGTGTATTGTATGTAGTTAGTTAAATTTCACAATTCTGAAACAAATACAATATAAATGTTAATATTCTTTGTCTAATCCAGTTTTGATTTCATAATATTGCTTTTTTGCTCTGTTTGCAGTCAAAGCACATACTTTATGCACGCTAATTATCATATATCCCAACAAAATGGTTTTGACGATAATTGTTATAATCATGAAACAGTGTGTCCGAGATACCGTCATGCATTAGGCCTAATCTGGAAATGGAATATACCCCAGGTCAACTAGTCACGATTGATGAGCGATTTGTCATTGCCTGAAGTTTTTTGACTAAATGACAATGTCTAAACATTCATCAACCGTTATTTGAGCTTTAATCCGTCAGAATTAATATAAATTACTTACATTTGTCATAAAGAGCTTCAGGTCACAGTAGCAAAACATGGATCATGCTGTGATTATGAATTTATCTCGTGTTCAAATAATGATATGGCATGGGATTCAATATAAGGGAGGCCTTACAAACTTAACATTATTTTCACGATGCCATCGCGATGTCATTCGTGTACCTCTATTGGCATCGAACTTGACAAATAAACACAGGAATATAAGTGATTTGTTGTCAGTTCCTGGTATATTATTTTGTCGATGTTGTAGTTTTTGTTGCTACTGTTATTTTAAGATGAAGGTGGTGGTGATGACGACGACGACGACGACGACGATGATGATGATGATGATGACGACGACGACGACGACGACGACGACGATGATGATGATGATGATGATGATGATGATGATGATGATGATGGCACTTGGTGTGTTATATATGTATTATATATTTTTTCAGTTCACCTTATCCTATTCTAGCAAGGTTAGTCATCGGTGCGTAAAATTGGTCATCATATGTTTATGAGTACTCTTTAAAGTAAGACGTATTTTCAATGAGAGTACTTTTAGATGTACTTACAATGAAAGAAAGTACTTACAATGATTCTACTATATTATATGGAAAGGTCCGTTCCATGAAGGATAACACTCTTCACTTCTACTAAAAGCAATGTTACTCTAATTGTATTGCAGTATGTTAAGGACAAATGCCGTGTTTCCGATTACCCGACTTACACTATTTAAAGCCACCGACCCTAAACAACGTTTAACATTTAGAAAGGTAAACTGATGAGAAATCATTTGTCTTTTACACTTTCATGTATGCCTTCATTCTTTTACAAGTATTGCTTGTACATATTTCGCTACTTTTCTGTCAAGCAATGCCATTATTGTTTCCATTGTCCGCTCGCTAATTTTCTAATCGCAATATGTGAGAAAATTGGCGTTTGGTTGATTTTTTGAATAAACTAAATTTAGTCAAACATGCAAACTACAAATCGAGTTGGAGGAAAACGATTTTTCTGGGACAACGGAACGTCATACGCATAATATATAGAAGTTTAAAAGTAATCTCTAACTGTACGATTAATTGCATTCTAGACTGAATTAAGTCAAATTGGACGCTCTGATAAAAAAAAATATATTTCAAAAATCCAAAATAAATACCCAATCTTCACCCATATGGCCACTTTAAAATATAACGACTCGTACGGTGACTAATCATATTATTACATATGTCTTTTATGATTTGCTGTTATGTCACTTCTACCCTTCTTTAAAAGAACACAAATTTAGTAAATATCATATAATAAAATGACCTTTCCACCAGAAATCACAAATCACGTCACAATATTCAACATTGAAAACAGACTGTAATATTACATGTATGCTTAATTAGCCTTCGTGAGACCGTAATCTGTGATGAGACATATTAATGTCTGTAGTCATTTCAATATAAAGGAATCGGGAGTAAATGAATAAAGTAAAATACAGAAAATACAAAAGCAGCCCGCTACTGTAAAGTGGTCACTCATGTGTGAACTTTGTCATGTAGAGATATGAGCACGTTTATTGAAGTTTCTGACTTGTTTGCAAACTGGAAACTTTTCTTGTCTTATAAAATCAATATTACGTTTAGAATTTGTGTTGTCCTTCCAGTTTAGCTTACTATGAACAGTAAGACATATATACTTATAATGATCTGTGTTTTCAACCCTCTCTTCTCCGATGCTCACAGACTCTGGAGTTCATTCTTTTTTTCATCTGGTAACACCACTCTACAAAATGAATTCTGCCGTATTATTTCTAACAGACAGACAGACGGACAGACGGACAGAAAGTCAGTCAAGCTTATAAAATTGTAGATGCACGTTGATTAGCAGTAGGATATATCTGTGTATTTACGATTTGCTTTGCTTATTAGTACAGTAGTTTCATTTTCTTTCATTTTCAAAATAATAAAGCCAGGAAAAAGTAAAACATGTCTTCGACTTCGTTTTTATAGCGCTGTTCATAAAATCTTCTTAAATAATTGGATAGTTGAATCGTGAAAGAATCTCTTGTGTTTATTGTGTTGTCAGGTAGAGTAGATTATGAATTTATACTCAGGCGAAAAAAGGTCAAATGTGTTATACTTGGAGTAATTTTTTCTCACAGCAACGATGACGACAATTCAACTGAACTCTTATAATTATGTATTTTACACAATCGAGCTATTCCAGTTTTAAAATCAATCTTACAGATACTAGTTGAATTATGCAGTGGTAACGGCATCACTAATAAGTCTAGGTCAGGTTTTCTTTTTTTTTTTGTCCGAATAGATGTAAAATTGTATTTTAACACTTTGTTTGACTGAGTGTTTTGTCCTTTATATGAGGACCATTGACTAGATTCCATTCCATTCCTCAAAGATTTAGAGTTCATCCCACCAAAAAAAAGATATTTTCTTTACTGGTATGTAAGAATGAAGTTGTTCAATACAAACTATCAGTTTGTGTTCATAAAGCTTTTAACACTCGTACTAGTTTAATTCAGCAGACTCAGATGTACTGTATATGTTCTCCCCTGTCTTCATTTTTCTTTAATTATTTATCACTTTATTCACTTTTTCCTCTGCTGTAATGTATTTTTAATAAAGTAACTTACTGATAACTGCTATTTCTGTGTGCAGTTTAATAGATACCTACGATAAGTATCATCGCCTGGTTTAATGAGCCAATTTCTCCGAAAGGCTAAGGATCGCTGATTGTTAGTTATGTGCAAAAGAACATTCACTCAAAATGAATGAAAAAATAATGATCTGATATTCCTAAAAGGGAAAATCTAATATCTGAAATATATTACTTTACCCTATATATTAGAAATCCCACGCACCAAGGGAAGTAAAGGAATAATGATATAAATATTTATATGAACATTAAGTTATTATGATTTAATGTGTTTCATCTTCTGCTTCATTTATTTCAAATGAACAGGAAGGATATGCGGGGTGCTTTCTGTTAGGGCTGGTTTATCAAAAACATTAATCTCTATGAAGGTTGGCAGTTTATTATCTACATATAATATATGTCAGTTCGTCTTAAAACTATGACAAAGTCAGATTTCAAATAGATTTAACTTAATAGAGAAAAATATAGATGTGAGCATACAATTCTAAAACAACAGAAATACACTAATATGTTATTTTCTTATTATCAAATATTCACTAATATATCAATGATAAACACGATTAGGATGTGGTGATGTCATGTTACAATGATCTTATGTAGAATTATTGCTGCAGCAGAAGCCAGAAAAGTGGCCTAGTTTTTGAGATACCGCAACCGGAAAATAACCAATGTAATATATAAATATTAAACGCTTCGTTAGAGTCTCAGGAATATGGAAATCCATGATGACAGAGCCGAATATTATTACAAATTAAGTTAGAGCACAATATGTAACATGATGTAGGAAGACTCAGACCAACATTTGTTGGGTTAAAATAAAGATACTATGTTGGGTTCATGTATCACGTTAACGATTTAATGTCTTTAGGTTGAATATTTATATATTTTGCGTGTGTGTGACAGGTATCAGTCGTCGCACAAGTACCATTCTTCCAAGAATATATGCATATCACCATGGCAACGGCCATGTTTTGAGCCAAAATCCCATTTCGTTTACCAGTAGTTCAGCAATGGAAACCTGGAGAGTCATATACCTATTTCACCACAGTTTTAACCTGAAAATAAGGTAAGGTTTCTATAGATCATTACAATTAATATCATTGTAAGCAAGACTCTAATGGAGAGTTTGACGTCAGAAATGCCGGACCTGCTGCAACACTAAATGTCAATGGCTGGGTATCAGCAAACTTTGCTAAGTGCACAACTTGAAACGGTATTGTCTTGAAAACTTGAAAGACATCACTTAGATGATGCTATGCACAAAAGATTACACCAAGTAGACTGCTCGTTCTGGAGAAGAAGAGTTTTAAAGGAAAAATGCCAGTTTTACGAAAATCCAATATGGCGTTCACGTGACTGCACGCGATGTTATTGACAGAATTAAAAGGGAGGGGACATGTATACTACGTACCAAATTTCGAGCCAACTGGACATCTAGGTTTTGGGAAGAAATTGTTTTAGGATTTTCACGAAGTCCAATATGGCGGCCAGGTCTCGTGACCAGCCCGAAATGGGTCAGGTGCACGAGTACTCATGTCCCTGATAAGCCTACCAAGTTTGAAAGTTTACGGGCAATGGTTTTCTAGTTCTAGCTCTTCCAAAAAACGGCATAAGAAAGAAGAAAAACTATAACTATAACAAAAATAAAAACTATAACAACACCAATAGGGGCCCAAGGCCATAGGCCCCTAATTAAGATTTTTCATTACCCTGCCTATTTACTGTCATGGTGTATACGATTAGAAATGTCACTGCATGGTATCGATCTACCAATGTTTATGCCTGTGAATCTATACTATAAATCTTCAAAGAGACATAACAATCATCGGCACTTCACAGAGCTTACACTCTCAGACAAGCCCTTGTGATCTATTACAGATATGAGAAATGTAAAGTGTGATTTTAAGATAAAAACTTAAGAACTTCCTTGTCAAGAATGTACTTGAGTTCTTGTATTGGTATGGAAAACAGGCCTTAAAGTACAAAAGTTGTCGATTAACTGATTATGTTAATTATATTAATGTATTCATCTTGATTTCATTCCCACATACTCATGAGTGCAGTCATTTAACCTAGATGGGAATAACAACTGAAACAAATTAGATCCAGATCCTCTTTGTCCGTCTTGAATAACGTGTTTCAACTGTTTTGTTTACAGTTATTCCCGCGAAATAAAAGAAAACATAAAATTAATAAATGAATATCATAATGGCATAATTCCCAAGATTCGTATGATGATGGTGATGATGGTGATGATTGCTTCTTTTGCCATGCAATTAAGCTATATGTGTAAGCAAAGGAGTAGACTGATACAATACTTCCGTTTCTCTATGTTGTATACAATTAATCTAGCTAGATGACGTGAATATCTCTTTTGTCAGTGATGGGCTCGATAATGATAGTCCCCTGAGGAGCCATTATGTCTGTAATGATGGTTTACATGTAATAAGCTGATCATTGTTTCTTTGATGTAGAACAAGATATCAAAACTTAACGACATCCTACGAAGGTACAAATAGCGCAATAATTATATGATATATTAGTGTGTGCATTTGTCCATACATACATACATACATACATACATACATACATACATACATACATACATACATACATACACACACAGAGGCGCACGCACGCATACACACACATACACACACACACATACATACATACATACATACATACATACATACATACATACATACATTCATACATACATACATACATACATACATACACACACACACACACACACACACATACATACATACATACATACATACATACATACATACATACATACATGCATACATACATACACACACAGAGGCGCATGCACGCACGCATACACACACATACACACACACATACATACATACATACATACATACATACATACATACATACATACATACATACATACATACATACATACATACATACATACATACATACATACATACATACATACATACATACATACATACATACATACATACATACATACATTGTTAATACTAGGCGAAATGAATCGGAATCAAGGGAATCAAACAACGTCATTTTCACGTTTCATAAAAAAAAGTGAAGTCACCTTGACGGATTATACAACAATCCAAAGCAGTAGCATCCATGGTTTAAGATAACAGTTGAGATGACCCAGAAAGGAATGCGTTGACCGAGATATGATATGATATGATATGATATGATATGATATGATATGATATGATATGATATGATATGATATGATATGGTATGATATGATATGATATGATATGGTATGGTATAGTATGTTATGGTGATATGACATGATATAATGTCCACAGTACAATTTTCCGATACACTATTTTCTTTGTATTTCATTTCAATATTTCCTCAATATATTGGTAATATCGTATTGCCGCATTGGGAAATATGAAATACGACCAAGGCGTAATATAAAACTACACATTTTACATTTTCTATACTGATCTCTGATAGTCAATGGCTTTAATGAACACCATATCAAACCTATGATTACTTGATATTGTAAAGGATGTGACTTGTATAAAACACATGTTTATTCGATATTCAACCGAAAAAATACTTATAGTCGTATATTCATCTCATTTTAAACTATTCCATCAAATCAAATGTTGCCATGGCAACACACGGGTCTCAAACATGACAGGCACTGGCAAATCTATGAACATTACAAAATAATGCCATGTAGATATGAAGTGTCTTACATGTCTTATAAATTTAATGATGTAGAAAATCACAAGGAAAGAAGTATCGTAAAACATTATGTTTCAGCATATCAACGCAAAACAATATCACCAGTATCACTATCCTGTGTGAGCGCACTTTCATTCTTACAGAACACAAGACCACACATAACGAGTTTGATCAGTTGTAATGATAATTAACAACATTGAATCAAGATAGATAGATAGACAGACAGACAGACAGACAGACAGACAGACAGACAGACAGAGATGGATGGATGGATGGATGGATGGATGGATGGATGGATGGATAGATAGATAGATAGATAGATAGATAGATAGATAGATAGATAGATAGATAGATAGATAGATAGATAGATAGATAGATAGATAGATAGAATCCACAAATCCACGTTAAACATATAACAAAGTAATTTTATCCTTTATTGCATGATTACCATGGTAACCAAAATTTTGTAGTAATATGAAATTCATCCATTTAGCCAAGGTATATAGCAACGGTACAAACATTGCATGTATACATAGATTGCTCAAAGTACATCATCAAAAAGGAATTTTATTCTTGCCATGGTAATGAAAATGACAAAAAAATGAAAATTGACTTTTTTGCTAACTGCATAATAGTTACACAAAAGTTCCATCTATTGCTAGATTTCTGATTGAGCCAGATCTAATGACACTATCACGAGTGAATTCGGTGTTACCAAACTGGGTGAGATTCCATTCCAAAATTATTTATTAGGGATGAATAAAAGCAAAATCAAAACACATCACCAGAAATAAACATGCATCATGAGAAACGAAGTTTATTGTTGATATAATAATGACAGTCACAAATTAAGGCATATACTGTTTTTCATGAGATCTAAGGACACCATCAGCTGTGTTTAAAATCGATTACTTGTTCTGCCAATCAGACCGATCTTCACAAAGTTGATGAATACTTATCTGTTAATATGCAAAATGCAACGCTATCTATGATATCTTGCTCACAACACATTTCATCATAAATCAGTGAATGATGTCTGATTAAAGGGGTGTGATGTATTAACATTTCCCTGGGTGATGATGTTATCGTGAGACCATTACCTATGTTTTGTAATATGTCAGGAAGTACGGATGACCCTATGCGGAAAGGTCATTCGACAATGTAATCTATCCTCTGACAACATTGATACAACTATGTACATGAATGCAGTCGGCGAAATAACAAGAAGTGAAATTGACATTGCAGACAGGCCCATATTAGCAACATGTTTATTACCACTATCCATTCCAGAGTGAAAGTAACTCCAAAGGTATTATCTAATACAACATTGATGACATGTTATACTATGTGCTGTTGATAGTTCGGTGCACTTCAACATTTTAACTATTGAAAGTTAGCTTATACTGTTAGCGATGACAGAACACAATTTTCTGATATTCACAAAGTTTTGATGTGACGCGAGGTCACAGTGAACTTTCGGCTGTCATGAAGTAATAATACTTACAACAAATGTTTGCATTTCGCGAATAGTATTCTGATATGACAACCCTAAGAGTTATTATAAGATCGACACTGTGTAGATGGAAGAACAATGGCGCTATCACATACTTTGCTTTATTTGACAACATTATTTGAATTGAATTAAGGCAACAACAAACTTTGGTTTATTCGTTCATTTGAATACTGTATAAAGTTGGAATAAAGTATGGATTCATTTTAGAAGAGAATCGAGCGAGCTGTGAAGGCAATGCAAGGAGCGTCCATCTGCTCCCTGGCTACTTTGGAAATGATCCAATTCAACCATGAAATTTGTGTGTAGTCACAGTTAATTCCCTAAAGTCCAAGTGAGCGCATGTAAAAGTGGAAATGAGAGAGTAACATTGGTGGAAAAGTAACACTGATGGAGAACTAATGTTAACATTAGAGGTTGACCCATTTGTTGCTCTGGTGACCGACCATCTTTTGTTACAACACCATAGTATGATGCACACGAACACTGCAGTTTATAGTATTAGTACTAGTAGTGGTAAATATATCAGTTGTAATGGGTACAGAAATGAATTGAACCTTAGACAAGTTTGGCACGTCGGTGGGTTTTTTCAAGAAGTTGATAATAATGATAATTAATAATGGTGTGCCTTTGAGGGGAGCACTCCTCATAAGAGGGCGCCCTCTAAGGAATTAATTACACAAGCTAGGGAGTCCACTGTCAAACTTTCAGCCTATAGTACGAGTAAGAGTGGGTGAATTGAACTCTTCTTACCCACCCACCCACAACCAATTTTCAAACTTTTTAGGCAGTAGCTATCGTCTGGTTGTTTTCACTTGTAGTTGTAAGTAGTTTAATTGGACATGTCAAATTTATCAAATCATGGCTAATTTAGTGAGCATGTTCTATTTTACTGTGGTATTTCAATGTTATATAGTTCACAGAATTGTATTGTTATCGACTGTTATGGCATCTCATTTCCCGTAGGTGCAAATAAAAGGGCCTCTTGCCTCAGACCGTTAAGTCCTTGTCCTTGAAAAGTGTTTAGTGATTGTAAATGTAAAACCTTTATTTTTTTCATACTTCTTCATATTTTGGTAGATAACAGTGACTGTAACACTTCCACTATTATAGTTGTTGTCTAGAACATGGCAGCATTTACAACATATTACTTTTCATACAGTCTTCAGTGATTGACTTAGATCTTGGGACTAGTGACCAATTTTTTTATATGATGCCCTTGATTTGAAAACAGCATGCCCTGATTGTCTTCTATTTTCCCTTGTGCAATATCCATGTAGCACGGGCGATTGCCTTTACTATAGAATGAATATGAGCCCGAGAATCTGTTGTGATATACATTTATTTCCTGACTTTATTAGGACACTAGTTGACGTCATATTCGTCATCCTCGTGTTGTTATAATAGCGTCTATTTCCCTCTGATTTCATCGTCGGGAAATAGTTGCTTCACGACAGTGCTCGGGTTAATAGACTTCTATTAATGCCCTCATAGCCAGACAAGAAGTGTATACAAGTATCGACAAATATTAGAGAAAGATATGTGTATGTAAACCTTAGATTACTATACGATGGTCTGAGATATAACAGGTTTCTGCTGTACAGTTATGTTACAAACTCTTAAGATATCTAGAACATGATATCCTCATTAATGGCATAAATGAACAATAAGTCAGAAATTGGCTATTTCTGTACTTCGTAATCGCAACATTTTATTCTTCGTAAAAATGCAAAACGTTGAAATAAAGCTCCTAAAATCGTATTTAGTGGTCCGCGTAATACGTAATTGACTGCTTATTTTCACTGTAGTCCGGTAAAACACCACTTTCTTCCAGCATGATTAAGACAAATTCGTAAAATTGTATTGAAAGGATTGAAAACCAGCTAATACAGCAGACGGTCATTTCAACATTAATGATGCAGTGAGACGGAGATTTCTCTGTGTAGGACTGTGTGAGTTTCCTATTGTGATGAAGATACAGACGAATACGCCTTTATTATTCTACAATCTTTATGTTTGTCATACACTAGACATGGCGGATGCAATCATAAGACATGGCGGATGCAATCATAAGACATGACGCATGCAATCATAAGACATGACGCATGCAATCATAAGACATGGCGGATGCTTTCATATCAGTAAACGCCTACAATGATTACACGATATCAACTTTTTTATTTTCTTCTTAAGTCTTAATTTTTGGTAAATTAAAATGTTTTCTTCGCAAATTGTCATTTTGAACTTATTTTTTTGTGAAAAGTGTACCGCGTAACCAACCAACCAACCAACCACCCTCACCACCCGCCACACCACGCCCCACCCATCCTCTACGTATGCTCAAGCCGCATTATTTGTAGGTACGTACGGTAAACATTAATATCATTAAATATGCATATCTTGATCTGAAAGATACCCTATTTTGGGTACGTACTGAAGCTAAAAGGTTAGTGACCTGCGTTCCTTCAAATGTTCTTCGTATGTCAATAAATTTATGTAAAATAAGAAAATTCCTCACTTCAAGAAAAAATTACACGGGAATATCTAGTGACATTGTGTTGTGCATTCAGATTTTACACTTTCCAGCCAAATACACTTCATGTTGTTCACACACAAAGCAATAAATGTGTGGCTGGTTCATGTCCATTGTTGACAGGGACGGAAGGCATTAACCAGTGAACCCTATTCATGAAGAGTTAGAAATCATGAACGAAGCAAAGCTAAATAGAAATAACCTTGTAATCTTCCAATAATACTTATCAACTTTCAATCTGCCGTCGGCAAATCTTTAGAGGTCACCTCACTGACAATTTAATACAACGTTATGAACATACATATTTTAAGAAAGGGTTATGCGTTCAATCAATCAAGACAAGTCTGAACTTGTAGTATGGGATGAGCTATGAATTATTTCTATCACGTATATATGAAACCATCGGATTTACAATATCATTTGCAGATACAATATTCTATTTATTACGTGTACAATACAATATACTCTATGCATTGCTTGTGGAGGTCAGGACTCGTGTAAAAGTATTATCCATCGATACAGTAATTATCGATGCCGGACGATAAATGTCAAACCATATTAAAACTATTAACAAATAGTGGGATGTATAGCAAAATGTATAGAATCACCTTGTAGACCGAATATTGAGCATAACAGTGTGACTTTATCTGTAGATAGATAACGCTGAGATTGGACATGGCAGAGCCCCGTCCGTCCGTGGCCAACGCTAGTCACCAGTGTGAATATCAAAAATACAGAAACTGCAACATATAAACTTATTCAAGTCTTTTGTTCTAATAACATTAAAAAATACAATATACATATTTAATTAGCGTCACAATATGTGGGCAAGCTACATCACAACAACACATAGCATGTCTAGTCATAACAGTATAGACTATATATAGTAGACGTCAGTCACTACACTCGAAATAGACACATTGTCGGGAATACTTGGCGGAAATTATAGATTCATGACACTATTTTACCTGAATAGTAATTCTATACCAAAACAAATCCCATGAGACATTATGGATAATTATTCTTCCTGCAAAGTAAAACTCGCTGTCAATTACTGCTAATATATTCATGCAATTATTCATTCAATGCTACAGCAAACTAGTCTTTGCCGTCAAAAAAAACTGAAATCAGTTAAAATATATGACAACATGAGACATGTTCGACAGGCCTTGTCAGTTGCACACATAAATTAGACTGCATCAAAGTACTGTTTGATTTGTAATGAAGCCAGGATATGGTTCTATATCTTACTAGTCACTTTAAAATCATCAATCGTACTGCTAGTGACCCTACATTTGACGGAATAAGTTACCATTACAGTATTTCTCTCTCAAGCATGGGAACTTCAAATAGGTCAACCACGTGATAAGGGAACGAGCAGGATTTACAGCCGGGAGGGTCTGAGGACTGAATGGGAGGCTATTACAACATTTTGGCGTGGGAAAGTGGACCCCAGTACCGTAGCCTGCGCCGCCCCCCCCCCCCCCGAGATTTTGGAAAAAAGAAAGAAAAAAAAACTATTTTTGAGTACATAGAGTTGTTATTAAAATCGTTATTTAAATTGAACTGAACTTTGAATAAAATGTATCCAGTTAAAAATTGTAACTTTTTGCAGTGTAGCAAATTAAAAATTCTTTGTGCGGGAAAATACCAAAGAAGTGCGCACATGCGCTGTGCATTTTCCGCGAGTAACAGTACCAGTAGTCTTGAAAGTCTCCTTCATTTGAAGATACCAAGTCGCAATAACTTGATGTCAGAGAGTGAAACTCCAAAAAAAAAGACGGAAAAAGTCGTTCAACGTGAGGTCGCCTGCTGCATCCAGTGACTCCGAAGATGTGCTCGATCTCATTTACATCTTGTTCCTTATATTAAAACATTTATTGATAAAACGGCAGATCTCTTTTTGGAATATTTGGTGGCCCTGAAAAAATATTAAACTACGTACGCAGTTCGACGTTGTCTTTGGTTAAAATATTGTTTGATATAATTATCTTATTGCACTGACACTAGCGTTATTCCGCAATTCATTCTGAAGCGACAATTTGCTATGGAGCGCCATCCATTTTTTTTATTCAAAAGGTTGTTTTTTTTGCTTTGAATGTGACATCTTTTCGGCAACTACTTTGTACGATACGACATTAGGCCAGAAAAAATGAAAAAGCTGTTCAACCTACCCATATATTTTTTTGTTTTGATGGGCAATGTATCCTGAGGTCATGCGGGCTTCGCATTGGATATTTCTTTATATTTTCTGAATAGTACATGTAACAATATACATTTGAGTGTATTCCAAATTATATAATATCTTATACAGTGGTACATGGTTTACTTGGCTCTGATGTACAAGCATGAATTGAGATTAAATCAAGCTGTTGTATATCCAATGTGCACTAAAAAGAATTGAGCAAAAGTTTACAACCATGGGAGTGGGCTGAGCAGTCATTGGGCCATCAAAAGTCTGAAAGTCTTGGAATGTTTTGCTCTTTATTCGGGATTTTTTGGAACCAAATTAAACTTAAGGAGAAGTCATTTACCAAGTGAACATCCGCAAAATATCTTTCAGCTTTGTCTCGACAAAGTACACTTCCAGATAATATGTAATACAAGGCATAATTGTTTCAATTCTGGTATTTTATTACCATATTCAAGCATTGTAAGACTTTAAATTGTGTCTATGGTTTGATATTGTGTGCCTCTAAATGGCCTATTACCCTGTCTTATTTTCAATTTTCTTCACCTTTGGAGTTGTCTCCTTCCAATCAGGAGCAATCAAGGTGATAATTAATTTAATTACGTATGCTAAAATAGATATTATGTAAATTGCATGTAAATTTATGTAAATTGGCCACTTTTCTCAATTTCGAATGCATGATTTCACCAAAACAAAGTTCTACCCCCTAGCAATTCGGTCAGGCTACGGCCATGGACCCTGAGATTCTAAATGATGGTCTTGATTCTGTTGGTTTTGCTCTTGAATGAGGACCCTTCCAAACAACATTAAAAGGGCAGGAGCGGTCATTGACCTTGTGCAATTGCTAATTTTCTTGTGGGTTCGCCGCAATAATGTACACTTCATAATTTAATTATGGGACAGGTGATTATAGTATTACTTTATTTACTAGTCAGCTTGTTGTCCACTGTCCACTTCCAAATAAATAAATATAATGTTATAAACCAATTCTAAATTCTTATTTTCATGTGATTTGTGTTTCATTTCTATTTCTTGTTATTTCGATTCACTGAGGAACATACTTTGTTTATATAGGTATTTCTGCATGAGGTGCAAATTTTCAACACCTGGGTAGTCAGCTGTTGCGTACATTGTTACAAATATTCAGTGCAATGCATCTTGTATTGCGCTTTGGATGTATTCCTGAAAAGAGTGACCATTTTCATTAATATTCATATACAACACTTGAAATATGTAAATGTTTACATTCTGTGACGGCTTACTTTTTCTTAACGGGTTGGAGCATTAGAAACGCAGCGAGCGAGGCGAGCAGAGTTTCTAATGCCATAGATGGTTAACCCGACCCGTTCAGAAAATCAAACAAAATGGAAGCTACTAAAGAGAGATCACGCCATTTAAGGCAATCTCTCAGCTTTGAAATACCAAAGGTTTCAGTTGATCCCTCTTAACAGTCAAATAAAAAATGTAACAGTTGGATCAAACAACAGCTTCACTCAGTAAACTTTAAAATACGTTTTGAATATTTAACCATTCCGCAACACTTACTCTCTCTAGTAATGGCCAAGACGTAAGTCCTTCAACTACAAGGCAGCGGTTTGAATATCCTGGGCGCGGCGAGGCAAAACGACAAGTAAGTAATTTCATGAAAAGAAACTACACAATACAGTACAACAAGATAACGTATCGGTAATGTTAAAGCTAGGTGGAAGGTGTGAGCAAGTGATGAAGAGCAGAGGCAATGGGCTGCTGTTCCGAAAGCTTCTATCACATTTTACTAATTTTCCCCAAGGTTTCCAAGCCCTGTTCAAAACTCTTGCCCCAAAAATTCAATTTCGCCCCTAAGGTTGTTAGATCGCAATGTATTTTCTGAGTTGCATACAATGAATCGTTTCATATAACTAGGCAACATTACCTGCATATTAATGAATTGGACACTTTCATATATATATATATATATATATATATATATATATATATATATATATATATATATATATATATATATATATATATATATAAATGTAAATGACTTGTTGAACAGGTTGTAGTGTTCAAAGTCGGACTTGCTTCCAATCCCAAAGTAAAATATTAATAAGCGATATTTACGTGCGTCTAACACACCTTCTTCAAGCTATGACAGACACACGATTACTAGCAAATGAACTACGCATGTCCGAACAAAAACAAAATGTAGTCATGTGATCAAAGGGAAAATGTATAATATATAATATGTAAACAATAATAATAATAATAATAATAATAATATATATATATATATATATATATATATATATATATATATATATATATATATATATATATATATATATATATATATATATATATATATATATATATATATATATATATATATTATGTTGTATATTATATGGGCCGCCGCAAGCGAAAAGGGACCTTATGGACAAAATTTTCGATTTTCAGTTGTCATTATTTTGTGAAAGCTCGTATGACGTGCTTCGATTTGATATATGACACGTACTACAATGCTACCCCTATCTCTGTGTATAAGGTCATGAACTTGGGTAATGACCCTTGACCTCACATCTATTTCCTTTCAAGCATGTATAGGCATTATGTATAGGTGAACATCTCAACATGCTGTACTAAACCCGTTGTTCTTATAGGTATTTGACCTTATTTATGCATATATAAACATGTATATTTCATCTTTGAAGAGAACTGAAAATTTTTGCGATGGGACTGTTCCATTTTCATGAAATAGGGGGGATGGGTCTGTAACGGCTGCCTGTCCTCTTTTCTTGAATATCAGGGCTTCATGACCCCCTGCATTGGCAGAGTAATTGTTATATTGACAATTTGACAATGTTTTAGTTCCCTTTTAGTCCTGGTAAATATCCCCATAAGTAATATATATATATATATATATATATATATATATATATATATATATATATATATATATATATATATATATATATATATATATATATATATATATATATATATATATCATTAGTGATAAGTCAGTGTGAGAAAGTTAACATTCACAGCCTGAAGGTGTAGACTGTCAAACATGCATGAAAGTGAATGACAAGAAAACAAAAACAAACCACCAACAACAACAACAACAACAACAACAACAACAACAACAACAATATACTACAATGTTGTAGGGTAGAGTTATTCTTCTTTTGAACTTAACTACCAATGAGAACAATTCTCTATTCATAAAATATTCTATTCATACAATGGACAGAACTCTTCTCTAAATGGCTCTCTGACATAGGGTAATATCTGTTGATGTAACTCCCTGTGTCGTTGCCGGCTAAGACCCCCGGCAGATAACAAATTTGGCCTGATGTTTACTGGAGGAGGCCATGAAACACCACGCTTTAACAAACATACCCTGTCCTCAGTTGTATCAGTAACATGAAATTTACAATAAACTACTCCAGGATCAGTTGATGTAAAACGAAAATGATGATACTTACTAATACCTCTCAAAGGCTTCAAATAATTCAATAAAAACTTATCCCATTCATACCAATTAAAGGTGGGAACACCAGCTGGACTCATAAGTTATAGCCTCATTAATTCTGGCACTTTTATCTACAACTTCAGCAAGCTGATACACAGTATCAACATCAGACCTACGATATAGCTGTCTGATCTTACCAAAACAAGCGTCACATATGCACTTTGTGTGACCCACTTGCATAAAATGATAATCTATTTCCTTATTTAAACCTGTACTGCACCTGTAACAAAAATAATGAATTAAAGTTTTGTTCTTATTTTGTCCAGCACAATTGTCAGCATGGAAGGAACTTTTCTCCTCACCAAAACTAGAATGATGCAAGTAGTGATCTAGGATGCTCACAACATTGTTAGGACCATGACACTTTTTACCATCGGGTTCAATTGTTTCAGTCTCGTCAAATAAATAATTATCTTGTTTCTTTACACCTTCACAACAAATACCAAAACAATTTACACGTAAAGGGTTCAAAAAATATAAAGGTCCAACTTGTCTTGATTGATGTGGTAACATAAATGATTGAGCAAAATCAAACGTAAAATGGACATGACTTAAATTTGCAATGTTGCAATATAGTGTATAGGTGTACGAAGAATTGTGTATGTGTTGCATGCAAAGAGCAATACCCTATAATTGTACACCCACAAATATACATTTTTTGTCGGGGGGGGGGGGGGTTGACCTACGAAATTTATCATTTGCGGTACATTTAGGGGAAGGAGCCAGCCATGAATTATTAAATATGACGAAATGTGGAGATTGGAACATTACACATTTTATAAAACAGTGAATAAATATAATGACAAATTTATCGCCATATGTAGAAATTGTATTACTTTGAAATAGTTTAACCTTTCATACTCTATTACTGATACTAGCATCTGCCTTTTGTAATTTGAAACCCCGGGGCAATGTTCATATTGAAACTAAATTCAAGAAGACGATTCCTTAGAGATTGGAAAATTAACAAATAAAGCATATCTTCTGTTTTGTTGTGAATTCGTTTCATCAGCGTTGACATTTAAATTCCATAGTGAGCTTTCAAACAGCACTCCCGACAGAACGACAATCAAGCTTGTTTATGCCTATGGCTTCTGCAACATGCAACAAATAATAATGATATCCGCTTAGATCAGTCGAAGAAGCATGTCTGTGTCGTCTTCGCTTTCAATTCTGGCAAGAATGTATTATGTTGTAAGAAATACTCCATATCGAACAGGTGTTTGTAAACAATGCCATTTTAACGTGACACATGTAAACCAATGAGTGAATACAGGTCAACTTACAAACTACCATTCGCTGTCATCATTTCCATTTCTATTTTTGCAAGTCTTTTGTGATGAATAATAATGTCATTTAGAAATGTATGTCATCATTTTGTGGTTACTATAAAGATATGTTAATATTAGAATCTCATCTCTTCTAATCTTTCACTTGGAATTGTTGATATTAAAGTCGAAGTATGTCGAGCTTTTGCCATCATCACATAACTGTTTTGTTTTTTTCTTCAGTTAAGAGTGATTGATATAAAACGTGCATGCAATAGGCTAATGAAATGTTTGTATTGAAAGTATGGTGATTATATGGGAGTTACATTTATGAGACTTATGCCGTGAAGAGAGATAAGAAGCAAACCAGAAACCGAGATACGTTGTGAGGAGACACGTTTTCAATCAACGGTCGTCGGATATGGGTAAACGCTACAACGATTTTACAATGATACGTGGCAAACTGATTTGAGAGACACAATTAACATTCACGGCATCAGCTCTGCCTAATTCACCTTGTTTTAATGATATACTTTCTTATAGTGTATTGCAAAAATTGTTAAGTGTTATAATATTAATGGGTGTCTAACAGGGAAAATGTATTACATTGATGATAATGGCCGCAAGTACACAAACAATTGACATTTTACATATATTTGTATATATCCAGTAACATGGGCAATCATCAGAAACTGCAGGATACTAAAATTTATCGAAACTGTATCATCGTCTACAAATGATAAAAGTTGGGACTAAACCATTGTTGACAATGATTGTGATTGACAGTTCCAGTATAGTTCATACTATTGCCATAGACTGGATATGAGCAGATGAGTTAAAGTATACATACAGCGATTGCTCTGCTCGATTCAAATGAGTTACCAGACACCATACTGTTATCATCAACAAACGAAGATACAGTTTTCCGCATCGGATCGCTTTTGCTATCTTTGAATGTAGAGCGTTTTTTCTCGATCGAGTTTAGCTGCTTCAAAACAACAAATTTCGACAGGGAAATTATCGTGTCAAAATGGCGTCTCCAAAGCAATAAATGATATATGTATGAAGCTAGCGCAGAATAAAATTGTATCTCTATCATCGCCAAATTTTAGTAGAGATGTCCTGTTAAGTAATGATGTAATCATATCAAATCGATCAACTTACAGCCACTATGTCACAAATGTATTTGTATCTTTGGCCATACATACTAGATAAACGTCGATAATGACATCACTTTAGATACACCGACTCGGTAGTATGGTCTTTTATTCTTTACATCCAAGGCCATCGGCCCAAAATACAAATGTAGTTGCTTGATTTTTGAAGACTGTATTAACTACGAAACAATTTAGTGGAAATGTTACAAAATTAATGAAATTATGATAAATTTACATAAATCTCTCTACGTAATTTCATAGCATGAAATGTAAATACAGCAAGGCATTGAAGAATATGTACATTATCTGATGAAAGTAAATTGATGAATTTATCAGTAGTTGGAGGTTCAAAGTAAAAACTTGGTAAATACTTAGTTCTCACAACATTAAAAAAGGAACAAACTAACAGAAAAGGATATTCATCCTCTACCTCATTTGAATCACATAGCTGGCATAACCTCATATATCTTTCAATACCATGTTTTCTATCTGTTTCTACTCGCAAATAGTGCGAAGAGCAACGAAGTCTTGCAGGCATTTGCATATGAACGGTGGTTCTAAGGATCGAGGTGTCGGAAGTGTGGTCCATTAATTAATATTGTATGAACCATGATAAAACAAAAAAGTGTGTGAGACATACTGTTTCGGCGAGCTTGAGTGTAATTGGATGTAATACAAGGTTAATTATATCACATACACACCTTTCTCTAAAATGTCTAAAAATCATTTTAATCTTCGGATTTCACGATTATTGAAATCCCTGCTTTATATGTATTTACAACAAAAGAAATCGTGGAAAATGTTTGTAGTCAACGATGTTAACTGTTTTCGTTTTTTAGATATTAAATTGTGACCTAGATAAATTCCATACCTTTATTTGTAACACAGTAACATCCACAACCAGCTGACATGAATTGTTAATTAGATATCTAAATAACCTATATTGATAATCGAGGTACTGATAGAGCCCAGAGTGTTAAAATCATAAGCGGAAGTGAGTTTTTCTCAAATGTGAAATGTATTCATATTTATGATATAACCGTGAAGGATTGGTAAGATTAGGACTATAGGTCCTCGGGTTCAATATTTTCAGCTATGATGGACGACTAATTTCTGTTATAAGACTTGTTCACTACGTTACTTTGTATGGTTGCTGAGTTCATGAAACATTCAACAAGGTAATTAGCCGTCAAGAGTGTTGCCATAGGTTACGAGTATTGATAAGAGAGTCACCTGGAACAAATTGAAAGTCTGAGTGATGCCACAGTGTTCGTCAAGGTCACCTTGGGTATGCAAGTGTGTTTGTGTGTGTGTGTGTGTGTGCGTGCGTGTGCGTGTGTGTATGTAACTAACATTTATGTATGTATGTATGTATGTATGTATGTACGTACGTATGTATGTATGTATGTATGTATGTATGATGGTATAGGCTTAACTAGTGACACAGGGGGAGCGAGCATGTAATTGATTGATCGATCGATCGATAGATTGATTTATTGATTGATCAATTTTTGTGTTGCAATGTAACTTATTTTATGTTATGGAAGGTGTTACTTTCGTTATATACTTTCGGATTAGTGTAATTAATAAAGTAAATGTATGTATGTATGTATGTATGTATGTATGTATGTATGTATGTATGTGTGTATGGATGGATGGATGGATGGATGTATGTATGTGTGTGTGTGTGTGTATGTATGTATGTATGTATGTATGTATGTGTACATGTGTGTCTGTGTGTGTATGTATGGATGGATGGATGGGTGGATGGATGGATGGATGGATGTATGTATGTATGTATGTATGTATGTATGTGCAAGTTCTTTCTACTCCACATACAAACAGAATAGATTACAACAACAAGCAGCAAATCTCAAGGCAATGTCATCACAGGGGCGAGTACTTCGGGATGCGGGAAAGATTCATCATTCCTTATCAGCTGCCTACCTGAACAACCACAGCATCGACGACAAACTAAGATCCTTTGTAGCGAGAGGACGGTTACAACTACTCCAGTGTGAAAGCCTCATGTCCCTATACTACCCAACTACATATACAAAATCATGCAAAATATGTCGACATCCATCTGAAACAGCATCCCATATACTCAATGGTTGCACACAATTCCAGAAGCTGTATCAACAAAGACATAACCGGATAGTTAATATCATCTACAAGAAAATCCAAGATAGTAATGCTGATAATGAGACATTCACAGACATTCTGATAAAACCCACGCTGTCTGATTCTAACAATGAAACATTCCAGCACCAACACACACGTCCGGACATTGTTGTCATCAACAAACAATGCAAAAAGACTTGATTGATAGAAATTGCCATTCCATACGATGCACATATTTCGAAATGCTATGACACTAAGTTTGAGAAATACTTCCCACTATCACTGGAAATAAATAACTACGGGTTTCTTACTGAAGTTGTATTAATACTAGGACGCCTTGGCAATGTTCAATACAGATTTGTAAGTGGCCTTATGAAAGTAGGTTTGAAGAAGAGTATTGCTAATTGTATTGCAAAATATTGCAGCATTAGTTCAATAATTGGTTCTAGTAATATCTGGAGAAAAAGATGCAAGCATTATAACAACTAACACACTATATCTACTTGTGATGTGGATAACATGTTCAAATGCAATTTGATAATTTCCTGCTAGATGCAGTGTGAACCCAATAATACTGTACCTGTACATAATAATTTAATGTATTTCGGAAATAAACATAATTTGATGTGTGTGTGTATGGATGTATGGATGGATGGATGGATGTATGGATGGATGGATGAATGTATATTTATATGCCTGTATAAAGATCTTGTTTGTCTCTTTAATCCATTATTCCACTTGTTTAGGTAGTACAGTTCGCGGTTTACCTTGAACAGGAATAATAGATTTTACATTTTAAGCCCGTTATTAAGATATCACGGCGTTTTAAAATTGCCATGAATCTTTCATACATTTACTCGTTTCGTTTGATGACATCTAGGCATTCCTCTCAAGAGAAATCGGCCTTTTGACTCATGATTAAAAGTGATCTCAAGTGCTTCTGATCAAAGAGTTTATACGACTTCCAACGACTCTATGTACCAGATGACAACCACCACGACACCTAGACTAAGGATTGACTTTTGACCATGAAGTTCAAGGTCAAATGTAATGACGCTATCACCAAGGTCACATCTGCTAATGTAGGGCGTATATTTAAATAATTAAATCGTTATACCTGAGTACGGATAATCTGGTGAGCAATATAATGTGGCTGTCGTTATCTCCAGGGGCTAAATATTCAACGACGTCTGAATACAAGTATCCCTTGTTTTTATTACGTTTGAATCAGATTTAAAAGGAACAAGATATTCAATAAAAAGCTTGATTCTAACATTACTCTATTTTTCAAGATCAATTTTGGATTATGTAAAGGTAGACTGTCTTATCGTGTGTCTCTGTTATTTTACTAATTATAGTAGACTTTTTAAATTACATTTCAGTTAGTGTAAACGTGATATGACAAACAAACTATTTCATGTATATACTATCAAGAGTTAAAGTAATCAGCCCCACGTAGTTACTGCAAGGATTCTGTGATGTAAGCAATGGTATGAGTTTGCCAACTGCCTCTTAATCTAGCTTCTATATATATATATATATATATATATATATATATATATATATAGTGATCTGTCATTTTTGTCTGGTTTAATTGACGTTTGATATCTTATTGCAGCGAGATGGCTGATGTTAACAGATGAAGTAAATGTAACAACTACCCCATCGCCTGTAGTGTCTGTCAGTTTTCTTCAAATATCCAAACATTAACTCTTTCAGAACGTATAACTACGGTTTATTAATATATGATATTAGTAAATGTGGACCATTATTCATATCCATCGCTATGTTAAATGCATTTATATAATGTAATATAATTCCCTTCCTATGTTGACCATTAAAGTGCGCACATCTAATAGCCATCTGCTGCTGTTATAATTGCTGAAAGTATTGTACTTTAATATTGTAACAAATTTAATTTCGTTAATTTCTTTAAACTTGGAAAACCACGATTAGACAGCATATGGTCAATGATAACAAAAGGAGTCATATTTTGTGCTAGGAAATGTTTCAGATAAATAAGACATGCGCAGTGTAAGATTGTCAATTTAAAAGCCTTGGTGACTAATTACTTCGATATGGATGGTTTATTGGATTTCTCATTTTACCGAGGTTCAGCAGTCCATCTGTTTTGAATTCCCGAAAGAAATGAATGAGCTACCGACTACTATGAATTAATAAGCATGGCACGAAAATAGATAAACAGAGATTTCAATACTATAAAGTGAAATTTAGCAATTAATGAGATTAAAGACTTTGTCATTCTGTCTGTACCATGTAATGTCATTTTTATGCAGTTAAGCTGGTTCTTTGTGTTGAGGTGGTGAATACTAATACTTGCAACATCTACTTTATTTACAAAATGACCGTTAAGACAGTCTGGCGTCATAGCCATCTACTATGTAATCCAACAGAAAGAAGAAATGGTCGTTAAGACAGTCTGACGTCATAGCCATCTACTATTTAATCCAACAGAAAGAAGAATTGACATTTAAGACAGTCTGACGTCATAGCCATCTACTATGTAATCCAACAGAATGAAGAATTGACCTTTAAGACAGTCTGATGTCATAGCCATCTACTATATGTATGTAATCCAACAGAATGAAGAATTGGCCTTTAAGACAGTCGGACGTCATAGCCATCTACTATGTAATCCAACAGAAAGAAGAATTGACCTTTGAGACAGTCTGACGTCATAGCCATCTACTATGTAATCCAACAGAAAGAAGAATTGACCTTTAAGACAGTCTGACGTCATAGCCATCTACTATGTAATCCAATAGAAAGAAGAATTGAACTTTAAGACAGTCTGACGTCATAGCCGTCTACTATGTAATCCAACAGAATGAAGAATTGACCTTTAAGACAGTCTGACGTCATAGCCATCTACTATGTAATCCAACAGAATGAAGAATTGGCCTTTAAGACAGTCTGACGTCATAGCCATCTACTATGTAATCCAACAGAAAGAAAAATTGACCTTTAAGACTGTCTGACGTCATAGCCATCTACTATGTAATCCAATAGAAAGAAGAATTGACCTTTAAGACAGTCTGACATCATGGCCATCTACTATGTAATCCAATAGAAAGAAGAATTGACCTTTAAGACAGTCTGACGTCATAGCCATCTACTATGTAATCCAACAGAATGAAGAATTGACCTTTAAGACAGTCTGACGTCATAGCCATCTACTATGTAATCCAACAGAATGAAGAATTGGCTTTTAAGACAGTCTGACGCCATAGCCATCTACTATGTAATCCAACAGAAGAATTGACCTTTAAGACAGTCTGACGTCATAGCCATCTACTATGTAATCCAATAGAAAGGAGAATTGACCTTTAAGACAGTCTGACGTCATATCCATCTACTATGTAATCCAATAGAAAGAAAAATTGACCTTTAAGACAGTCTGACGTCATAGCCATCTACTATGTAATCCAATAGAAAGAAGAATTGACTGTTAAGACAGTCTGACGTCATAGCCATCTACTATGTAATCCAATAGAAAGAAGAATTGACTGTTAAGACAGTCTGACGTCATAGCCATCTACTATGTAATCCAACAGAATGAAGAATTGACTGTTAAGACAGTCTGACGTCATAGCCATCTACTATTTAATCCAACTGAAAGAATAATTGACCTTTAAGACAGTCTGACGCCATAGCCATCTATTATGTAATCCAACAGAAAGAAGAATTGACCTTTGAGACAGTCTGACGTCATAGCCATCTACTATGTAATCCAACAGAAAGAAGAATTGACCTTTAAGACAGTCTGACGTCATAGCCATCTACTATGTAATCCAACAGAAAGAAGAATTGACCTTTGAGACAGGCTGACGTCATAGCCATCTACTATGTAATCCAACAGAAAGTAGAATTGACCTTTAAGACAGTCTGACGTCATAGCCATCTACTATGTAATCCAACAGAAAGAGGAATTGAAATGTTTAAAAATAAAGTGTGCTATAGATGGTTTGATATTTATAAGACCAGGTGTACAATTTACCATGAACTCTGTGCAAACTTGAAACTAATAGTTTTCGAGTTCATGTTGAAGTCTTAAAAGTAAGTATGAATCATGACACTTTTCCCCTTAAACGTCGACTTAAGTCAAGCAGAAATCCAACTGCTAGATAACCGGGTAGTTTTGCTGTTATCTTATCACCGTATGACCATAAAAAGTCCATAGGAAACTAGTTTGCCTCCAAGTAAATGTAAGAAGTTTGATAATCATCTTGCATTTCTAGGGTCATCCTCTTATAGTAGCGTAATAGCCTGGGGAGATTTAGGTATTGCGCTTTGGGGAGAAGCTAAGTAGTCCATAACCAATTATCATTCCACTCTAACAAACACATCATTGAAATAACATTCCCATGGATTGCTTCTCGTTCAAACTTTAACATGATTTTGTTGATAAGAATGTAGAAGTGTATATGTAAGCTTTTCATTCGCTTACATTCGGAGTTCCTTAACAGTCATACAGATAGGACAATGTACTACATGACTGGTCAGAGTACCTCAACAGTTATACAGATAGGACAGTGTACTACATGGCTAGTCAGAGTACCTTAACAGTCATACGGGTAGGAAAATGTACTACAAGGCTGGTCAGAGGACCTCAACAGTCATACAGGTAAGTCAATGTACTACAAGACAAGTCAGAGTACCTCAACAGTCATACAGATAGGACAGTGTACTATATGACTGGTCAGAGTACATGGACAGTCACACAGGTAGGACAATGTACTACGTATATTACTGGTCAGAGTACATAAACAGTCGTACAGATAGGACAATGTACTACGTGACTAGTCAGAGTACCTCAACAGCCATACAGATAGGACAATGTACTACATGACTAGTCAGAGTACCTCAACATGTCATACAGGTAAGTCAATGTACTACATGACTGGTCAGAGTACATCAACAGTCATTCAGGTAAGTCAATGTACTACATGACTGGTCAGAGTACCTCAACAGTCATACAGGTAAGTCAATGTACTACATGACTGGTCAGAGTACCTCAACAGTCATACAGGTAAGACAATGTACTACATGACTGTCCAGAGTACTTCAACAGTCATACAGGTAAGTCAATGTTGTACATACATGACTCGTCAGAGTACCTTTGCAGTCATACAGGTAATTCAATGTACTACATACATGACTGGTCAGAGTACCTTAACAGTCACAAAGGTTAACCTTCCAAATCATTCTTACAACACTAGGTCTGTGACAATTTCACCCGTCCTTGTACCAACAAGGAAACTTATACTATGCCAGTTCTCTTTTTCTTATCATGGAGCTAAGATTTGGAATAAGTTACCATATCAATTAAGATTTATTAATAGTAAAAACACATTTAAGAATGCTCTCAAAAGGTATGTTACTAACTCACCATAAACAGTCGGTCATTAGAGAGGATCACTACAAGTATATATAATTTTCATTTGTTTATAAATGAGGAATGGCCAATGATTAGTATTGTTTTTGCTATTTTGCCAGCCCCCAGTCACATAGTTTTCAAATCCACCAAGGTCTTTTCTTTCTATTTGTTTGTGTATATGTATGATTTTCTTTCTTTCTTTTTCTGATGTAAGCGGATCCTTTATGTGTCGCGAATAAATAAATAAATAAAATCAATCTTTTCATCTTTTAAAAAAAGGTAGGACAACGTCAATTGGGATACACTCTGTGTGTCCACCATGCACACTGTCAATTGGGATGCAGTCTGTGAGTTCACCATGCACACTGTCAGATGGGATACACTCTGTGTGTCCACCATGCACACTGTCAATTGGGATGCAGTCTGTGAGTTCACCATGCACACTGTCAGATGGGATACACTCTGTGTGTCCACCATGCACATTGTCAATTGGGATGCAGTCTGTGTGTTCACCATGCACACTGTCAATTGGGATGCAGTCTGTGTGTCCACCATGCACATTGTCAATTGGGATGCACTCTGTGTGGTTACCATGCACACAGTCAGATGGGATGCACTCTGTGTGTCCACCATGCACACTGTCAGATGGGATGCAGTCAGTGTGTCACCATGCACAGTCAGATGGGATGCAGTCTGTGTATCACCATGCACACTGTCAGATGGGATGCACACTGTGTGTTCACCATGCACACTGTCATATGGGATGCACACTGTGTGTTCACCATGCACACTGTCATATGGGATGCACACTGTGTGTTCACCATGCACCTTGTCAATGCAAGTCAATGTACTACATACAAGACTGGCCAGAGTACCTCAACAGTCTGTCAGATGGGATACACTCTGTGTGTTCAATATGCACATTGTCAATTGGGATGCACTCTGTGTGTTTACCATGCACACTGTCAGATGGGATGCAGTCTGTGTGTTCACAAGGCACACTGTCAGATGGGATACACTCTGCGTGTTCACCATGCACACTGTCAAATTGGATGCACTCTGTGTGTTCACCATGCAGACTCTCAAATGGGTTGCACAATGTGTGTTCACCATGCACTGTCATCCACACTCGGATACATGTTAGCAATTTTTTTCTACCATTCCGAATTAATGCACGCTAAGAAAATGTTATGTAAATAATCTGTTGATTTGAAAATAAAGCGGTCACCACATTATGTGAGATTGCAAGATGACATCGCCTCATGTGACCCATAACGCAAGGACCATATGGAAGGGCTCAAGATAAACAACGGAAAACATAACCTGAACCAGAACAAAAAAAGTTCTAAAAAATAAAAGTTTTAAAAATCCTACCTATCCACCCTATTATGAATTCGGCCTTATCGGAACCACAGTTTATTTTTATTTGGCCTTGCAATCAAATTTAATTTACCTTCAACTGTCTCTCTTTCTCTCTCTCTCTCTCTCTCTCTCTCTCTATATATATATATATATATATATATATATATATATATATATATATATATATATAATGTATTACATAAACATATACTTCACTTTCTAAAGACTGCGTCTACACAGTGTCCACTTCTCCAATTCTCCAAAGCAACTCTTTATCAGATGATAAGTATCATTATTATCATCATCATCATCATCGTCATCATCATCATCATCATCATGCGGACGCATTAGAGATATAGTCCACAATGTTGCACCAGGAGTCCTTCTTCCTCATTACATTTAGGAGGTCCACGATCTCTTGGTGTCTCTAACAATTGTGGCCATGTAGCTGAGAGGTTTTCTTCCCATATTTGGACAAGGCATTCGCAAACAGATAACATCTGAGATGATTTCGACCATTGCATGGAAGCAGTGGCCTGCAAGCGTGCTCTTCGCTTTGCAAGAATGGAGGATATGGAAGGAATGTTGCCATAAATTTCAGACTTGGACTTGTGTTCTCACCAAGAGATGTTCTACACTCTCATACTTGGCATTGGTGATAATCATTCCGACAAGTCAATAACTTGAGGAAGGAATTTAATGACACACGTTTGACACCAAAAACGATCTAACCTGTATATGAGAGAAATTTAGTGTAACATTGTAGAATTACCCTCCCTATCTCTCACCATGACATGACATGATATGCACCGCATTTAAATCACAACCATATCTCTACACATTGTTACTAGATCACATCATTTGTTAATGCATGGTTAATAGAAATTAAAATGGATTTACATGTCGAGACAATTTTCAGTTTCTATGACTACTAAGAAATCTGGTTTTCGGCATTGAGAGAGATAAATCCCGTTCACATTTATACACGAGCATGACTAACTGCTTTACTATCTATAAGAAATAAATTTGTTGTATAGAAAGTTGGGATGTTTATTTTGATGAATTGCCTTTACTAAGTGAATTAAAATAGTGTTTGGTGCGTTCAAATAGATTAAACATTGTTGTTAAGAAGAGACGCCCAATAACATTCATGACATGTGAATGGCTTCTTGATTAGACGTATGCTGAGGCGCCTATTGTCATTACCAACTGAACTGTGTCAGATCAAGTAATTCCTTTAGTATTAGTCCTGTGAGTAGAACTGTTACAGACAGCTTACAATTACCTTCCATTCATGATAAATATGAACTGTTATCAAATCTCATTCTTTCTTCATAAAACGTTGACAAGCATAGTCTAACATAGCCCAACATAATGTTTTAGCGAAGTGTACGATATGTCCAGTACAGTCACTATAGACAAGGGTATCCCTTTACATATGTCTAAATTGATAATTTCAAAATATTGAATACGTTATAAGTATTGAATATCATTTACTAGTATGTCACAAAATATCGTCACAATATCATAGATTTATTCTCTTAAATGATTTACATCCAGTTTACAACGCTTACATTGCAGTATGATTTCAAGAAATTTCATATCATATCCTTATTTAGCTGTCACATTTCATATTTGTAGGCCTCTCATACATGGTCGACTCTGACGTCATCAGGCGCCTAATATCAGACACAATTGCATCTATAGCCGTAAACAATTCTAAAGTTTCCTATCATATTGTCATTTTCGTTCTTATAATACGATTTTACATCCTGAAGCCCTCGATACAGAAGATTAATAGGTTTCAGGTAGCTTTGTGTGGAGTTATCAAGGAATGTGGGCTATGGAGGGGTGTTTTATTAATATTCAGAAACCGCTGTATTGAATTCTTTTATTCAAAGTACCAGTATGCGATCAGGCAATTTTTCCTCAGACCTTTATATAAGGTATACCTGAGAAACTTGGGAAATGTGAAATGTAATACGAATGTCAGAGTAGAGACAGGCGAAAAGAAAGGATGACAGTCAGTCGCTCTTCTATTGAACCGGCATGACAGCGTAGACATCATTCTGTTCTGTGGAGAACTCTCCTACATCAGCTAGAGGGTTTGTCTTTACTTCAATAAAAGTTCATGTAGTCCTTTAATGGTCTTATAATACGTCTTTTTGTGTTACTTACGTTTTATAAACATATCGTGTTACACGAGCGGTGGTACGATATCTCTTTAAAACACATAAGTACATTCATTACCCATAAGGCCATATCAAACAAATTGTGTATTTCCGATAACCAGACCGACCCTAGTTTAAGCCTCCGACCCTAAACATTCTTTTCCTGCAAAAAGGTAAAATGGCAACAACTTATTTCTATTTTCATGTACACCTTCATGCACTGCCTCATCTGTTGTCAATTTTTTACATCGTATTCGAAAGAGAAACCGGGTCTTCTTAGACTATAACAGTACAGTATGTACAACGTGTTCGTCTACTTACTAATTAGCACTAATTAGCATTTAATTGTCAACATTCACCTATTTTACATCTCATCAAACTCCTTTCGGAGGTAATGTGACCGTCGAGTTTCTTATCATAATGGGGTCGAAGGGATTTTTGTTTTAATTAAGTAAAATCAAATAAAAGTCAGACGTACCTACCCTATTTACTGAAATCATGTTATCAGAAACAAACATTTTGCATGTTGCCTAAGATGGTTGAATTGAATAAATGTATTCCAATACCAAATACAAATGACTAGAAACATGTATCCAGGGATAACACATATATCGCTTTCGGGATCTGTTTTATCGGATCCGATGGATACTCTCGTTCATTATGATTTGTCCGCGAGTAATACACATCGTATTATACCTAAAGCCTGCTGTAAAGAGGGTCATAGTAGGGACAACTTGACGATGTCTGTAAATCATAAAGACATTGACATTTGATTATGTGAATAGTCACAGTAAACAACTGAACTGAGATCTTTCCGCTTAGATCTTGCTTTAAAGTTCCTAACATTAGGATTTATTGTTGGTAAGGTACATGTGACGGAACATGGGGGGTTGAGTTTATGATCTGGTTGTAACACTTGGGAAGCAAACTTGAGACGGATATTCTGACGTTGAACCTGTAAGTGGAAGGATTCTAAGTTCAGATGTAATTGTGATTCCTTATAGGTACTAAAAGGATGAATGATTCTGAAAGCTCTCTTTTGAATACTCTCTATCTGAGATCTTTGTTTTTCCGCTAAGCTTCTTGCCAAACGATGCATGCATATTCTAACGTTGAACGAACTAAGGACACATAAACACGTTTCAGATCGTCTACAGTCGCGCCAAATCTACTCAATACATGTAATATATATAACCTCTGTGAGGCTTTACTGACCATCTCATTAACACTTTTTCTAATTTATTGTTAATCGTCAGTCTCAGACATTTGAAGTTTGACAACAGCTGGCTAGATCTATGGCAAAATTAGTTAGGCTTGGTGTTTCACTCATGGGACATTACGTTTTATGACAAAGAGATAGACACATTTCAACTCTAGACTAACAATAACAGACACAATAAACACAGCAGGATCCTTTGCCCAATCACAATGAACACTAACACAGACAAGTATCACTGATAAGCATGGCTATTCTTTTACAGTGCAGTAGATGCATGCTTCAAATGAAAACATTACACACGGACTTTATGATTTTAATGACTGCAATTCTTTATTTTCTAACTAATAATCAACATTTCAACTTGACGACTTCTACATCCCCATTGTGGATGACACCTGTGATAATGTTTGCATAAGAAGTTGTCTGAGGGTGTATATTAAATTTCATGTCACCTAAGTGAAACACCAAGCCTACATCATTTTAGTAGTACGACCCATAACACCAAAGTAAAGTATTTTCTGTATGTGCCACAGTCGTTTATATCATCCATATCACGTGTAAAAGTATACTGTTTCATTTGCTAATTGACTGCATTAGAAAGGCCACATGCTAGGCTTGTAAATAAACCAATTGAAACAGTGTACTTGTACACTTGATATGAATGCTATAAATGAGTGTAGCACATAGAGAAAGTGCTTTACTTCAGTGTTACTCGTTGTATGTCATTCAGAGACAGAGGATGAGGCTGATTGAACTGCTTTGCAAAACAAAATGCCATCTCCTTACACTTCTTTGGGTTCAAATTCATGCGTATATTCAAATCACCATTATATTTTAAGTGCCTTTTACGTTGGTGAACTATAGTACGATTGCACGATGTCTGTGAAGTGTTCCATGCCAAGGGCAGTTATTATTCGTCTTTGAGCTCGAGAATACCATGGAAACATCATGAACGTACATTTTCCCATCTACTTCATTTTAAAAGGGTAAAATATTGAAGAGTAGCTAATATCGAGTAGAAGTCTTTCGTCTGAAAGACACTCTGTAAGCTTGTCGTTCTTAGAATCTGTCACCCTTGATCTAATTCGTCGTAATTACAGTAATTACTTGACCGTATCTAGTCGTTATTGTACATGATATGGTACATTGAGAGTTCACTGAATGTACAGAGGTGTCATATCAAATTTATGCTTCTGCAACCTATGTCATTTGAAGTATTGTCTGACGATCAGATATTGTTCTCAAATAATTTCTAAATCTGCTCCACTAGACAGTTAAATAATATTCCTAAATGAGATGAGTGGAGACTTGGATGAACAATTGGGTCACGAGTATTTTACGAATGAAGAAAAAACAAGGGAGAAATAATATAATTATACCTCATCGAGCATAATTTATGAACAATTTGCAAAAATAATGGCGATTTGGAATGTTTCGAGCAACGCAGAACCAGTGACGTAGACATGGGTTGTCGTGACGTAGAACCACCTGGATATCCATATTTTCTGTTCAAAGGCAATAAGTTGGCTTGTACATTGTATACTTGTTTTTGTTATCTATGTTCTAATCCCCAATCTAAAGTTGCCCTTTGAAAATTGATAGTTGGCAGTCAAACTGCGTTATAGTGGAGATTTGTTTTCTTTGAACTGCAATGGAAACCGCTTCAATATTCTGTTGTGGTAACATATGTTTTTATGGGCGAAGCAATATTAGAAGTAAGTGGATACGATATTGTGACCAAACATCCCCACTAATAACGATACCATGGCCGTTAGTTCTGTTGTTTTGAAAACATCAAGTCAACTGTTGTGATTAAAGTGTATTTGATACAATCAATTTAGTCTAACTGGTCGCACAATAATGGTTTCCATATATGGATGTCATGTTTATAGATTACTCTAGTCCTTATCACAAGTTACAAGACTTTCGTTGATACAGATCTCATGTCCAATTACTTCTAATGTTCCTTCACTCACAAGATATGTATTGACACCAGTCAAGTACTCAAGCTCTTTCAAATCCGTTGTATATGTAAATGAAGTTGATGGAATTATTAACCTTGACCGTTATGAGATCATCACAAATTATTCCTTCGTCATTGTGTACTTCATTCAGAAGAGTACAAATATAATGTTGGAGACTGTGTTCCAAATATGTTATACATGTATGTCAAAAAAGATGGGCAATGCAGAATAAAATGACAGACATATATTTTTCAAACCAATAGCGATGTCAATGTTGTAAAGATTGTTTGTAGCAAGTGTTAATTTACTTGTAGCTGTCAAACGTTGTCATTGTTAAGAGAGAAATTCTGATTAATTATATGACCAAATGTCATCCTACAGTAAATGATGATATGAGAATGATTGTCAATAATGTATACACATGAAAATTGACATTTTTATTTATTTATTCATTCATTTATTACAATTTATGTATCTTTTGACAAAAGTAAGTAACAAGTAATAGAATTAGATCATATCACGTTAAATCACATCCCATATCATACTATTCACAACAAACAATTTCAAGGCATGTGATATGATCTCAAGAAACACATACATTAATATATTAGTATTTCGTAAAATATTCAAAATGTCTTATATAGGAAACTGTTGTATGGAATAATCGGAAACTCGAAAAATAGATCGTGGAATGTGGATTACATACATGTAATATCAATGCGATAAGGTGGAATTACATTGTAATACGACAATAGGATTTTTGGATGCCGACAAATGTCATTCATTGTTATGTTTTGAAGACCAAGAACTAAAGTTTAATAGTTAGCCACAGCAGGTTTTATAAAAGATAATGTCAAATGGATTAGTTAGACGTCTGTATAATAATTTATGAGACTACAAACCTGTATCTGTGATAATGTATACAGGTATATAGAAAATTAATATGGTGAGTCACCCTCATCAGCATTATGCATTTTCAGTGTATTGATTCGTCGCCATTAATGATATTGCCACTTTGTCACTTCGATCTTTGTAAACAGTCAAACCAACTGATTGTTAACACGCTAGTTCATCATAATACCAAGTAATTGTTCATCAATATCAATTATGTAACACTAATAGACCTTTCCCAACCCTGATCCACACCTGTTGGTGACTCCTAAGATCAAGGTAGTTTCATAATCCAATCCAACAATATTCTGACGTTTTCAATTCGCTTGGCAATGATCTTGTCCCGAATTGGCGAGTGTCATGTGAATCACTTTAAACGCGGCAAAAACTAATATATTGTCTCAAAAATGGGTTTATATGTGAATGTTCTATTAAGTCACAGACTCGATGCCAAGCTCGGAATTCACATTTAGGACCACACCTTGACGTCTTTACTCCATCAATTCAGTTTTTACTTGAGTCAGTATGCAAATTATAGATGTATCGTTTGTAATAGCTTGTACAAATCCATTAAAAAGTTACCCGAGATAGGTTTAATTCACAGTGACTGTCAACAATAAAAAAGGATAACTACAAATAATGAAAGATCTGACTGTTACTACATATGGTTTCAAAAACCATGCAGTTTCAGACTGTGTATCTTAGCATTTTGTAAAATTGACGCTGATCATGATTGGTACAACGTCGACACTATAATGATATACAAATAAAGTAGTAATGTATACTGAATCATAGAAATGGTTTGTTTAAATTCTAATAGCTATGTCATGAAAAATGGAAATCTTGAACAAAATCGTGAATAGCGTTTTAGTTGTAAGAGTTTAACTTTGACATTTATTCGACAAAAATAATTTCTTGGTAGCAAATTCCTTTTCATTTGGGAGGTTGCAACTTTTGACAATACAAGTACTTTGTCGATGTCTAAAATATTTCAAAAACCTAAAGGCTTCACACATACGATTTACTAGCCATGTAAATATTAGCATCGGCTCTAATTGATTTTAATACAATGAGTTGGTGAAGATATTCTTTTTCAATTACATCACATCAAAATTGGTTATGTTCAATTAAAAAAAGCGAATCCCTTTGAAAGTTGTCACGATCACCAAGGATAACTCGTTGGATATATCTTTGGCCCACAGCATCTTCGACAATGCCAATGCAAATTAATTTTGGGATGTGGATTACATTTCAAATAAATAAAATTACATGAACATGATACGATAGTAACAGAGTGAATTTATTACTCAGTAAATATTTAGATCATAATTTGATATTTTCAGATTATTACTAGAAATATAATACAGGTCATTCATATTTTGCGATGTCGCACAGACCTTGTAAAATTGTTATTGTAATAAGAATTGTCGAGACCTTCGAATTTCCCGATACAGACGCCTGGGGGGCTTATAAATACAGGTTTACCGGAGCAAGATGCACAGTATAACGCATCATTGGGTCTGTCATTTGTTTCTTTCACGAATAAATTGCTAAGCAATGAAGTGGAACGGAAGTATTTTGGTACACTGAATGCAGGAAGAAAGGTCGTTACTCGTTTTCTTTATAATTTACGTGTTTTCAAAGGGACAGGACAGGAAGGATATTACATTACCTCTTGACATTTTTGATTGCTCGTTTGCAAAATATGATAACTGTCGGTTCTGTTGGAGACAAAAAACACATGCCTGTTGACGTGGAAAAGGCTGTTGAAATAGCAACAAGCGCTCATAATTACATTTCAAATATTATGATATAATATGGGCATATTTTTTTTATAATTGTACCTCTACATTTTACACAGACACAATCTACTACAAGTCGCCAACGAGACGTCATAATTCTACCTACGACTTATATTTCGGACTCGTTTTGATTTACATAAATATTTATATTGCACGTCAAAATTTGCCTTGATAACTTATGTGTCAATAATATAATGATCAATTGTCTACCAGAGACACCCTTCTTCTCCCCCTCCCCCCCCCCATTTTCCAAAGGTTGACGGAGTTTTCAACAATAACGAATAAATTCCATTTATATTTCACCATATTGCTGTATTTTACAAAATAAATTTTGACGAAACTATAGGTAAATAGACTAGCCTCCTTGTCCAAGATTTGACCTTTGCCAGAATACAATGCGTTATAAATATTTCGGTTCTTTTCAAAGAAGCTTGCCCAAACTGTTAAACGAACTATCAAGATCAGTGAGCCTGATCACAAGGTTTCATGTTGAGATAGACACACACAAACATCACTTACACAGTGTGGACACTTCATTATTTAATGATATTAACAGTAACTTATGAAAGAAATAGTACAGTTAGCTACTGACCATGGCTTTTGTTTGAACTTCATGTAATTATAATTATACTCATGTCTATTAGTGTGTATGCTGTTACTAGTATATATTATTAAAAGAGTTGACACTGTGAAAGTGATGTTTACATGTTATCTTTGTGGTGTCTATATCAAGATTAAACATTGTTATCAGACTCAGTGATAGTTTGTTTAATAGCTTGGGTAAGCTTTTTCGAAAAGAGCCATAAACTTCGGAGCTTTTCTAATCGATCGCCCGCTGTAATAGTTCATACAATAACAAATGGTGATATAAATATAATACTCAGGGAGGCAAACTCAGTTATCCTTGCTGATACCACTAGGAAGCATTTCAACTTGAACGCAGGGGAGAATGGTCGGCTCGATTGTATTTGATCTGGGGTCTTCGGATAACTTGCAGTGACTTACTCTCGGGCTAGCTGACAGACTTTGGATCGATCCAACACCATGTAGCCCTCCCTGTCGTCTACTACAAGTGCTGCCATTCACATTTTTACCATTTATTTGGATACTTGGCTTTTGGCTCAAACTTCTACGGAATATTTTAGTTATAAACTGTCTAAAGTCCTGACGCACGTACGTATAGACAACAGGATTCAGGCAACTGTTCGCATATATCAAGAATGGACAACAGAAATAGGCGATTTTTAAAGCTTTTGTCCGACTCTTTGGTGGTACAAACACGATCATTAGTTGTGTTATCCAAAATGGTGTCCAGCAAAGTAAGAAAAGAGCGACCGCCAAGAGAATCATGATTGCGACTCTACCGATGCGAATCCTTCGATGTCGTCTACTTCCGATGACTAGGTATGCAATGATTCTAACATAACAAACAGAAATTATCACTATGGGCAGACCGAAGCCGATGATGAACGTGGTAATGATGTACATACGTTGTATAGACGTAGAACAGATAACGTTACAGACAGTTACATCGTCAAACGTTTGCGTCCGAGCATAAATCCAAAATGGTATTGTAGCCATACCAGACAATAACCACATCAGCAGACAGACTATCCTAGCCTTCTTAATGGTTCGGTATTTTTTTGACCATACAGAGTGTACAATAGCAAAGTATCTGTCGACACTCATCGCTGTCAAAGTAAACATACCTGTAAACTGATTCATACCATCTATGACAAGCACGAGCCGACACATCAGATCACCAAATATCCACTTTCTTGTCGTGTTAAAGTACGCAAGAAAGGGCAATCCAAGCAGAAACAGACTGTCAGCTGATGCCAAATTGAGAATGTATATATTTGGTACGACTTTCATGACTGGATAGTTGAGTATTACCAATATCACAATCCCATTACCAAGTAAACCACCCAAGCATACGACAGTATAGTAGGTTGGAATAAAACCATGGAAAACCCATTGTGGTAGAACTCCGAGTCCCTCGTTGTCAAAGGTACTGTTGCAGTCATCGTCTCCGTCCTTGAGAACCATGGTCGCGTTGGCAACCTCGAAGCCCGTTATCTTCATCTGTTACTTGGCCAATATCAGCGACTGTGCGACACAATCGTAGTATCGTGATACTACAACGCGGACCTTCAAAGTTGCAAATACATTCACTTTACCGTTGAACTTCGACTTACGACTTACGAAATATAAATCGTATGTGTATTTAGCATCACTGTGTTTTGATGTGAAGGAGCAATGGGATTAGCACTCATTGTATGGTAGCCAACTTGAAGGTATTAGAACCCCACCTCGTAGATCACCTTCATTTAAAGCCCAATCTTAAGGCTTGCTGTATTGTAGCGCATGCGTATACCCCTTCATGTCAATAATGGATAGATTTCAATGTGGTCCGTCTATCACGTGCGACACAGTAAACATCGAAAGTAAAACGTATATAAGGGTGGAGTCAGAATTTACGGCAGGGGGGCCTGGGGAGACATGGGGGGCGGCGCCATGAATAAAATTGAGGGTTCAAAGGGGGGGGGCATGAAAATTCTGATCATCTGAAACGGGGGCCCCGAAATATTTTGCTCGTGATTTGAACCGAATTAAACCTCAGGAGCGGTTGTTAACCGAGTAAATTAAAATATCTTCTGAAACCTATATTCAGTGATGAGTTGCATGACAGCCATGCGAATGTATTACACATTAAAATATGTGTAGCCAGGAAGGGGGGCGGGCTATGAAAATTCTTGGGTTCATTTCGATGGGCCTTGACCTTTCTTGACCAAAATAATTTCTTTTCCCCCCCCCCGCCGTAAATTCTGACTCCAGCCTAATGTATTATTAAACCATGTGTGATTTCTTGGTCTAAAGTATCTATGTAGCGACACATGCCCATCAATTATTAATTACTCACCATATTTTCTATTTTGTCTGAGACCAGCATAGAGTGATGGTCGAAGTAATAAAAACTACTTTTACCATGTATTTCACAATTTTGTTGGTTGCTTGCTTGCATGCCTGCTTGCTTGCTTGATTGGTTGCTTGCTTGCTTGCCTGTTTGCTTGTTTGGTTGGGTGACTGGTTGGTTAGTCGGCTTGTTGTTGTTTGGTTGGTTGGTTGGTTGGTTGGTTGGTTGATTGATTGATTGATTGATTGCGAGCGAGCGAGCGAGCGAGCGAGCGAGCGAGCGAGCGAGCGAGCGAGTGAGTGAGTGAGTGAGTGAGTGAGTGAGTGAGTGAGTGAGTGAGTGAGTGACGGTTGGTTGACTAGTTGATTATATAGATGAGTGGATTTAATGGGTAGATAAATGGTATTAAAACGATAAAATAATATTGGTTTGACAATAGGAAATATCGTTGGCTGGGTGGATGTCCATAATGATGCATTAAATAATCTATCACGTATTATTAAAACGTCTACGTAAAGAGAAATATGCAATGACTATCTTTTTCTAATGATTAACTTAAAACAAAGACAGATACCTATTAGAAATAATACATCAATGTTAAACACAATATGGCCGTAACTAAGTTGAGGTGACAGATAACTCAAACGTCATAAACCATATCAGTTGTCATATCTACGTAGCAAACTAAGACATGATATACCGCGGCCGTCTAATGTATCCATGTCATATAGCGTTGGTGATATATGTACTTTAAAAAAAAGAATATGTGTCTCTATAGCAACGTTTACAGGAAAGTCTAGATCTCAATATTGGGTCTCAGGTTGTTTGTTACATTTCTCCCTGCCTTACAAGGTTTCAATGTACAGACGTCCATATGTTTTTTGGCTTCTGAAAGAGTAAGCTTACACGTCGTATTTCATTTGTGTACCGCGTGAGTACCACATGTATTATTCACATGTGATACAGTGTGTCTTTTGCAACACAAAATATCATATATTGCAAAAGTACCTAGTCCGTTTATAATTATCAAAAATGCTTAACGCCAAATAATTCATTATTGCCATGCGAAGCATAGTCCATATACAGTATGTATGTATGTGTATGTACGGATGTACGTACGTACTTATATATGTGTATTTCTGTTTTATTCTGTCTCTCTCTCTCTCTGTCTCTGTCTCTCTCTCTCTCTCTCTCTCTCTCTCTCGCTCTCTCTCTCTCTCTCTCTCTCGCTCTCTCTCTCTCTCTCTCTCTCTCTCTCTCTCTCTCTCTCTCTCTCTCTCTCTCTCTCTCTCTCTCTCTCTCTCTCTCTCTCTCTCTCTCTCTCTCTCTCTCTCTCTCTCTCTCTCTCTCTCTCTCTCTCTCTCTCTTTCTCTCTGTAAGTGAAAACAAGGTAGCTGTCTGTTTTATGTACATACAAAATATTTTGCCTAAAGAAGTAATCAATAAATCATGGCAAACACTAACACGAAACACATCTCAACTGTTGCATGCTTCATAAATTTTGATACTATTACGCATTATGTATAAGCTTACTCCTGGCAGTGACGTATGTATATTTTACGCATTTTGTAACACATATCGGAGCAAATAGAAACGGTTATTTGATATCCACGACTCTTACGATTTCCAATGAGTTTTCATTTTGATTTCCGAATACATACGGATTAACAAGACCAACGTTTGACGTCACTAGCTAAAGAAATATCAATAAATTCAAAAAATGTAGGACAGATATAGATTAGTCATTATACAATGTATATTGTTTTATTCAATTTATCCATAGTAGCATGATTACTGAATTTTATCAAATCATCTGATTTTCTGATATTTTTTCAGCATAGAAAGGAACTGATATCGATTCATTCTCGTTGATCTGAAGCCCCCTTTTCGGATATCCATGGAAACCGTGATTGTGTGGACGGCATTGGCTAATACTAAATAAACAAGCGCTAAGAAGGATGTTCTAAGCATTGAAATCAGAAATATATACATGGCCAGATCATTAATAATAGACAAATGTACTGTAGGTACTCGGAATAGAAGTCTTGTAGGGTCAAATTTAAAATTCTGGAATCACGCTAATCACTGCGTAGCTTGATCGAACCCTCTAGAAAGAGGGAAAATGATGTGGGTACCCTTTAGTCATCTAGTCAACACGCTGATTATATGCCCATTTATAGTAACTCCGTCACGTTACTTATAGCAGTGTCTTCCGCCCAAGGCACCGAGGGTTATGGTTTTGTCAATGCACGTTACATTTGCAATCAAATTCAAAAAGGACATTTTTAGAATAGTGTTAATTATTGAATTATGAAAAGTAAAAAGAAAACAGGTTTGCAAAGTAGAAAGGGTCATTTTAATTGGTGAACAAAAGCTAATGTTAAACCACGAGAAATATAGTGATTTTTTAAGTAATAAAATAAGTCGCTTAGATTGTGTGTAAAAAATACACCATAATATGTAAGAACCTAGTTCCACTCACAACAATCAGACTGAATGTTAAATTCTAAATGTGTTAAATTTTTTTCTCAGCTGGCATTTGGTTGATTATATCTCATAACAATTATAATAATGGACTGGCGGCTGTCACCTTTAGCCTAATAAAGATTTCTCTGTGGAGTGTTTGTCCAAGTCATTTTGACCACCTATTCACTAATCATCATCAATGTTAGGGGATGTCTGAATTCTACTGAAAATTGGAAAATTGTGGGGTAAACTGAATGCAAACCATTCCAGTCCAGTAAAGTAGTATCTGAACTATAAGGTAAAATAAGTTGTCAAAAGAGGATCATGACATTGAAGGATAAAAGTAATATGTTACATGCAAATCAACAAGAAATTGACAACTCTATAACATTTTGTGTTGAAAGATTACGAGGATGATATTAATGTACATGCCATATCAGATTGAATATGTGGAGAACTTGTTGGAAAGAATGTTATCATTTTTTCGTCGAATTGGCAATTATGAACAAAAGAAGCAATAATTCATGAATAATACATTATTGCCATGCGAAGCATAGTCCATATACAATATGTATGAATGTGTATGTACGGATGTACGTATGTACTTATATATGTGTGTTTCTGTTTTATTCTCTCTCTCTCTGTCTGTCTGTCTCTCTGTCTGTCTGTCTGTCTGTCTGTCTGTCTAGTCTCTCTCTCTCTCTCTCTCTCTCTCTCTCTCTCTTCTTCCATCGTTGTAGCCACGGCTGTTGTTATGACAAATCAACACTATTTGTGATTTGGTCTCGTTATTACTTAAGCAATTCAGTATTGTATCATCGTGCTGTTGTGTAGCTAAGACCGACTGTCGATTATGATGTTGCCAAGCGTGTCAACCAAATATATGACCTGAAACCAATGGCAAACACAAGAAATGAGGGCGCCCTCATCCTTCCAGTAAAACAAAACATTACCCTTCTGTTTTCATACTTTTAAAAAAAAAATTGTTTATTTCCGATAACCCAACCGACCCTAGTTTAAGCCTCTCGACCTTAAAACATTTTTGAAACATTTAACACAAAAAGATAAGAAATTCTTTGTCTTCTTGCCCTTTATACATGTCTGTTGTCTTTCCCCAGTTATGTTTGTACATATTTCTTCAAACTATCAGAGGAATACTAGTATTCTGCCCGATATTTTGTTTATTTTTTAGTCGAAGCAAAAGATAAAACTAAATAAGTTAAATTCCCGAATTCGCTACCCTTTTCTCTGAGGTCATTTCATCGGAAACACGCGATTGTTTTTTTGTTTCGTCTTCTCTGTGCGCGCACACACACACACACACACACACACACACACACACACACACACACACACACACACAAAGCCTGGGCACTTTACTTACACTTTATAATTGAAGTAAAAAAATAAGTTCTAGAGTTCCCGTGGAATTCGCCTGAGTGTACACCTTCTTAGCCTAGCACCCTTGTTTGTTGATCCTTTGATCGTTTGGATGCATTTAAATTGATAGGTAAACATTTGGGTCACAAGCCCATTTGTTACTATGTAGTCTCGTAATACATTAACGATATCAAGTAGGCACGGAATGACTTGGTGTGACCCGTGTGGACGTGTACATGTAGTCCAGTGTTGTGTTTACAGTTACATGTACACAAGTGATACGTATACATTGAGTTGTTTTCAAGTAAGTCGATACCCAACAATCTCACAGTGGCTATGGGGGTTAGCTGAGCTTAATTAAATGACAACGTAAAGGTAAGTTCTACATTTCGATATATCAGTGTCATAGCATTCGCAATATGTGTAACATTAGCTTCTGATTAAGCACCGTCACTTATTCGTGGCGTTTCGTCTGCATGTATGCCGTAAACTTTGAATTAACACATTAGATTGGTTGTTCCCTGTTTTTCAAAAACAACCTGATTTATGGCGACAAATGTTTTCAACCATACGTACTTTAAATTTGTTGTCGACTGAATCATGCGATCAATACGAAATCAATTAATATAACGGG
Source organism: Glandiceps talaboti (assembly GCF_964340395.1). Taxonomy (NCBI): domain Eukaryota; kingdom Metazoa; phylum Hemichordata; class Enteropneusta; family Spengelidae; genus Glandiceps; species Glandiceps talaboti. The sequence continues at coordinate 3,579,182 of NC_135560.1, read as the reverse complement.
TAAAAGGTCAATTCGATAACAACACTGTAGTGCAGTGTAATTAAGGCCACATTGCAAATCTCTTAACTCTGCATGAAGTATTATTAACAAAATAAAAAGCACATCCGAAACAATTCCGACACATTACTTTCAGTATACACATTATTATCAAAGTCAGAATAAATTCTATGAAAAAATTGAGACATTTATTTGAAAATTAAGTGCTTCGGTCTTTCGATATATTTTGTAACCGTGACATATTGTTTATTGATATGTACACAGATATGCTTGTTATACACGCCTTGTTTACAGTACAATTCCTGGTGGATTAGTTGTTATACACGCCTTGTTATCAGTATATTTCCTGTTGGATTACTTGTTTATAATCGCCTTGTTAATAGTATATTTCCTGGTGGATTAGTTGTTAGACTCGCCTTGTTAACAGTATACTTCCTGGTTGATTCGTTGTTAGACACGCCTTGTTAACAGCATACTTCCTGGTTGATTCGTTGTTATACACGCCTTGTTAACAGCATACTTCCTGGTTGATTCGTTGTTATAATCGCCTTGTTAACAGTATACTTCCTGGTGGATTAGTTGTTATACACGCCTTGTTATCAGTATACTTCCTGGTGGATTAGTTGTTAGACTCGCCTTGTTAACAGTATACTTCCTGGTGGATTAGTTGTTATACACGCCTTGTTAACAGTATACTTCCTGGTGGATTAGTTGTTATAATCGCCTTGTTAACAGTCTACTTCCTGGTGGATTAGTTGTTAGACACGCCTTGTTAACAGTATACTTCCTGGTGGATTAATTGTTATACAAGCCTAGTTATCAGTATACTTCCTGGTGGATTAGTTGTTAGACACGCCTTGTTAACAGTATACTTCCTGGTGGATTAGTTGTTATAATCGCCTTGTTAACAGTCTACTTCCTGGTGGATTAGTTGTTAGACACGCCTTGTTAACAGTATACTTCTTGGTGAATTAGTTGTTAGACACGCCTTGTTAACAGTCTACTTCCTGGTGGATTAGTTGTTATACACGCCTTGTTATCAGTATATTTCCTGGTGGATTAATTGTTAGACACGCCTTGTTAACAGTATACTTCCTGGTGGATTAGTTGTTATACACGCCTTGTTATCAGTATATTTCCTGTTGGATTACTTGTTTATAATCGCCTTGTTAACAGTATACTTCCTGGTGGATTAGTTGTTAGACACGCCTTGTTAACAGTATACTTCTTGGTGAATTAGTTGTTAGACACGCCTTGTTAACAGTCTACTTTCTGGTGGATTAGTTGTTAGACACGCCTTTTTAACAGTATACTTCCTGGTGGATTAATTGTTATACACGCCTTGTTATCAGTATACTTCCTGGTGGATTAGTTGTTATTCACGCCTTTTTAACAGTATGCTTCCTGGTGGATTAGTTGTTATACACGCCTTGTTAACAGTATACTTCCTGGTAGATTAATTGTTAGACACGCCTTGTTAACAGTATACTTCCTTGTGGATTAATTGTTAGACACGCCTTGTTAACAGCATACTTCCTGGTGGATTAGTTGTTAGACACGCCTTGTTAACAGTATACTTCCTGGTGGATTAGTTGTTAGACACGCCTTGTTAACAGTCTACTTCCTGGTGGATTAGTTGTTAGACATGCCTCGTTATCAATATACTTCCTGGTGGAGTACTTGTTATAATGGCCTTGTTAACAGTATACTTCCTGGTGGATTAGTTGTTATAATCGCCTTGTTAACAGCATACTTCCTGGTTGATTAGTTGTTAGACTCGCCTTGTTAACAGTATACTTCCTGGTGGATTAGTTGTTAGACACGCCTTGTTAACAGCATACTTCCTGGTGGATTAGTTGTTAGACACGCCTAGTTATCAGTATACTTCTTGGTAGATTAGCTAGACACGCCTTGTAAACAATATACTTCCTGGTGGATTAGTTGTTATAATCGCCTTGTTAACAGTATACTTCCTGGGGGGAATTAGTCGTTAGACACGTTTTGATAACAGTATACTGCCGGGTGGGTTAGTTGTTATGAACAATTTGTTAACTGTGTATTTCCTAATGAAACATTTTGTTAATAGTATACTCTTGGATTGTTACAGGCAGCAAACATCAAGCTTACTAAAGATGGGGATCATTAAGGAATTCAATATTTTGTTTGACAATAAAAGTCAAGTATATGAAGTCAGTGGTGTAGTCTCTGGAATAGTTTGTATGACACTCAGTAAAGAACTCAAACTGAAAGGTGAGTATCATTCATGTAAAGGAGCTGTCAGTAGGTACAAGGGTAAAAACAGTCAACTTTACAAATCGGTTGTATCGGGCCATACTTTATAGGGGAGGGTCACATTTTACTTTCCCTAATTGTACATGTATTATCTCACTTTGCATTATTTTGTATTTTTGGCATCCCACCGCTGCCACCAGTTCCACACCCCACTGCTGTAACATCCCACCACTGTCACTTTTGTGCAGTAATATCGGGAACACTTTTAAATCGCTGCTGACAACTATGCAGTACTAGTTGTTGTTGTTGTTGTTGTTGTTGTTGTTGTTGTTGTTGTTGTTGTTGTTGTTGTTGTTGTTGTTGTTGTACGAGGTAGGAGCGAGTCTCGCTGTGGTGAAAAGTGAAACAGTATTGTAAGATATTGGGGATAGTTTGATGGAGAGGGGGGTTGACCTAGAGCCCTACAATGTTGGTAGTGTGCCCAGCTAGTGTGCCAATTAGATCAAAACACGGGAATTAAGTAATGCAGAGCCTTCATACAAATTCACTATGGTGGCAGTAGTGGGAAGCATCCATTGCCTTTAAAAGTGCCATTGTGCTGGCAGCGGTGGGATTGAGTCCTTACCATAGACTCTGAGACCCGTATTTCATTTCATTTCTGACAGCAGTTGAACCAATCTTTTTTTTAAATGTTTGAAAATGGGGAGCGTAATGTTTTAGAAAACGGAAATTGAGAAAAACGGAATCGGAGAAGAGTCACATATTACTCAACAGACCGGGCTTGATTCGGCTCACTCCCAACCCAGACAAACCAAAAACCAACAGATCGGGCTTATTTGAGCTCATTCCCAACCCAGACAGACCAAAGACCTACCAAACTCATAACACTAAGACTGTTGTTTGCAGACATTGAAGTATGGTTGACTGGCAATGCAAAGACAGAGTGGGGAGAAAAGCTGACAAGGTACTTGGACGAAGAAAACTTGATCGATTTGCGCCTTGATTTATTGCATACAGGTAAAATATTGGTAGCCCTTTGTACCGATTGAAGCGTTACCATCTGATCACTGGTCTCGCTATAAATACAACATGTCAGTAGAAATAGTGAGATAATATTTGCACCATAAATTGTGGAAAATAACATTCTGTTGACATTTTTCTCTAAAATATAACCTCTCATATATACCTATATGTTATGGAATGATATGACTTCCCTAATTATTGCTACCCAGGAGATCCGACTGCCGGTGCTTCACATAGCAATCTCTCAGCGGGAGTCCACGTGTTTCCCTTCAGATTTGAACTACCGTCATCAGGACTGCCCTGCTCCTTCGAAGGGAGGCATGGCTACGTGCGATATTTGACAAAATGTACTGTACACAGGTTTGATGGCAGTCATGTTTCAATACAAAATGGTATCACAATTCTTGGAGAACATGGAGATACTGAAAGAAATCCAGACTTACAGGTGATAATGATCAGCATGTGAATTTTTGTTGATGGGTCATGAACTTGGTTATATGAAGTGTTGAGTGTTAGAACGAGTACAATGGTGACCAACATGTTATTATATTTGGTCTAATACACTAGTAGAAAAAATAGTACAGTTTACGACACTTTCCGTACTATAGTTCAGATTGAGTTCAATTCTGTACTTTTATGCTGATGAGGTGGACGTTTCTGTACTTTCCCATTAGCGCCTGTCTAATCGGATTATACTCGATCTGAAAAATAGTTCAGATTGCGAGTCGGAAGTGATTTGAATACATTTGCATTTAGTTCAGAATATATTCATGAGTTCACCCCCATAACCGGGCAGTAAACAAATGAATATTCAAATCTACCGTGCTTGCAATCAATACGTACATAAACGCTATACGTGTAGCTAGTGTATTCGATACATATGTATGTATATAAGCAGGCTTATGATATGAACTACATGGTTAGGACGTACGTAGATTGTAATATCACAGGGCTCATTTTGAAATAAATGTTCGTAGTACGCCTTTTCATTATGCACTACATACCGCCACCACTAAACGTGTTTCACATTTCTACGCGTTTGATGCATAGTAATACAGATTTAGATGACATGACAATCGTTTCCAATAATAGTTTAAAATTGGGCCACAAATATTGCTAGTGTATGGAGCTTCTTAACAAACCTGACCGGCCAATAGCGTCAACAAACTCACAGTAGAGACGTGCTGACAGATTTGAGTCTGTGGACATTATTTCTAGCTAAGTAAAATTGAGTGACTATTGGGAATATTATATGGCATCCATGTCGTCCATGTCGTCTATAGTTTCTGACTGACCGTGTTATGTACAACGTAACGCTGAACGAAATACGGTCCATCAGGAATTAACTAGACTAACCTCTATGGGAATAGTATTCTTGTCCATGTGTCGTTTATAGAACAATTAAGTGTTAGGGTGTGATCTTCACAGTAATAAACAAGCCTTTAGAAGAACAACAGGTATTCACGCCTCAAATATCTTGGGCATCATCCAAATTACGATCATGAGCACCAAAGTAAAGGAAATACTTAATGACGTTCGGCATGCAGAACCCCCCCCCCCCCCCCGGGCCCGTACCTATGGGTACATGCCCGGCATCCATGTAACTGTTATATCACTCTACGTGACGATTCTGAGGGCCCTCATCTCTTATTCTCTTGTTTTATTTCAATTATACTCATAACTCCTGTTTTTATAGTATAACTGTACAATTGGCTTCGATCAGTGCATTCCAGATTTTCATGAGTCATGAGTGCACATTGCACAGATATCTGCAGAATACTTAAAAGGATTATGGGTAATGTATGCATATGCGGGAAAAACAAACTGCTGTAAGGAGCATAGTCTCGCTGCCAGACTCGAGACTATCGTCCCTAATCTGTTTACCGAGCGGCGCAGCCGCGAGAATAGAGGGGGACTGGTCCCGCTCTTCTCGCGGCTGCGCCGCTCGGTAAACAGATTAGGGACGATAGTCTCGAGTCTGGCAGCGAGACTATAAGGAGCACTGACTTTGCCCTCATATCTTCATCCCATTTTGCACTGAAGAAGTTTCACATGGCTCTCATATTTCATATATACTCTTTCTAAATATATGGTGATGCAACATGAGTAAAAATAACTGGGGTTAACTAAGTTTGGTAGTCAATATAGCAGGTTTACCATCAAACTGACGCAAAATTTGTTTCAAATTTGTCTAGTAAAAACCGTTGGCCCAGTTGTCGATTAGGCTTACAAGTTACACAAAGCATGATAAGACACTGTGAATGGTGCAAATAAACAACGTGCGAAATGCCAAATACCAAATGCAAACAATACAAGCGAACAAAAGGGCCTGTATGCACTCTAATAGCCCGATATTTTGCCTAAAATCAGGCTCACATGTGCGAACGGTGTGTTTTTGACGTACCTAGTAGGCAGTGATGTAGATAATAGCCGGTTACCGGTCACAACGCCCAGCTATAACTTATAAGTATAACAGTTGTGGGACCGGCTTAGGAAAGTACTCAAACCTGACGATCATTGAACAAATTCTAAGGTTGGAAAATTAAATATGAGTTGCCCGGGAGTTCTAATAGCAAGTAAAATACCCAAAGTGTAAACAAAAAGATAAATTAATTCATAATTATTTGGAAAACATTAGACGATTACGCAGTAAAACAAGACTGGCCACGCTATCGCTAGCGAAAGCCTTCGAACTAGTTTCATAACGACCGGACGTTGAAGGAAGCGCGAAGCGAAGTGTGAGGTCAATGTGACGTCTCATGATGATGTATGATGCATCAACATGACGTTTACGTAGAGTTGCACTAAATGTTTTCTAAACTTCAGTGGAAAGAATTTTTGTCGATCAGACACTGACTATGTTTAAATTCTTAAAACATCTGAGAAAACTGAAGAGGGGAAGCAAAATGTGACACTGACAGACAAGCCAGACGTACGGCACATGTACAGAAGGCGAGGCACACCCTCTGATGCAAACTGGACAATTATCGTGCGTGTCACGTATAAGGCATCAGATGTAATACATGTAGCTAACCAAATATTCTTGTACTGCAGTCTTTCTTGTAACAGGTATTGGAAATTGTCAGAAACCTGATGATTTTATGACTGAATAAGTTTCGATACGGAGACGAGAGAGAGGGGGAGACGGGGGAGGGAGAGAGAGAGAGAGAGAGAGAGAGAGAGAGAGAGAGAGAGAGAGAGAGAGAGAGAGAGAGAGAGAGAGAGAGAGAGAGAGAGAGAGAGAGAGAGAGAGAGAGAGAGCGGAGACCAAACTAGAGTCGGTACTCACCCCACCACGACATATGCATTTTTGTGATTTTGAAACGATAAAGAATGTTAATATGGATATTGGGACGATTGGAAATTGGACGATGTGAATCGTAATCGAATATCTCAGACCATCCACAATATATGTCGTGTTGACTTAGGCGATCCCAGAAACCATTCTTAGTTTACCCCTTTCACATATATTATCAACCATGCTAATGTTTTGAAACAAATCTCGATTAACAGGTAATTTAGCGCTTGAAAGATGGCGACGTCCATACCCCCCCCCCCCCCCCGGCTGCACATATTTTAATATGCAATTATACATTACCCCCTCCCCATACACGTCAGAGAAGTACAGTATGGTACACTATATGACACACTGTAAGCTAACAGTGGAAATCAACTTCAGTGTCCATACATATCAGACATAGAGATTTCTTTACAAATGGATGTGGGCTCATTGGGCTGTAACCTGTACTTGGAAAAACTTAACCAGCAGAGTTTTCTTTTTGAATCCTATGTCTTGACAGAAACGGCACCCCCCTTCGATAACTAGTGGGGAGGGTGTGTCCCCCTCCCACAGTAGGCAATTGTTTGAAAAATAAGGACATGTAGGAGGCCATTTAGCGGCATAATATTTCAAACCATACACATTATTGGAAGCCATAAAGTACTTGAAAATTGTCTTCAATACCCAAATTGTACTCTCATTAAATTATTTTACAACTGTATTACCTACGCTTTAACTAATACATAGATATTTTGGCAGACACACACATTCGTTTGGCCATTGGCTGCCTAATAATTAAATGTGTGGTAGGTAAATGAAGTGAACAATTTTGCAAAGTACAAGGTAAACGATTGCTCCTGTGGTTTGAATGTTCAACAAAGTCTCCACACAGAGAGATAGAGCAAGAGAGAAGGAGACATACGGCGACGAGAGAGAGAGAGAGAGAGAGAGAGAGAGAGAGAGAGAGAGAGAGAGAGAGAGAGAGAGAGAGAGAGAGAGAGAGAGAGAGAGAGAGAGAGAGAGAGAGAGAGAGAGAGAGAGAGAGAGAGAGAGAGAGGCATACACTTATACAAATGTAAATTTACTTGGTAAACAACTGCTCCTGAGGTTTAATTTTGGTTCAAATCATGAGCAGAATATTCGGGGGCCCTTTCAGACCATCACAATTGTCATGCCCCCCTCCCTTTGAACCTCAATTTTGTTCATGCCCCCCCCCGTAAATTCTGACTCCAGCATAATTTCAAGTTTATTCCGAGCTCGGTATTACAGGCATTCGACTAGAGTCTTTATACCTCAAAGATATACAACAGTCCATTTCTGTACAAGGCATATCAGAAACCAAACATTTGCAGTGTGGAGTGTCACAAAACCCTGTGCTTGGTCCACTCTTACACGCGTATGCTGTCTATACACATCACCACTTGGAAAGCTAATCCGACATCAAAATCTCAATATGCAACAACATGCAGACGACAACCAGATTTACCAATATATTTCCCCAATCACATACGTCAACTACAGTAACTAAGATGGAAACTGTTGCACATGATATTAAACGACCCAAAATAAGCTAGTTTAATGATGGCAAAACCGAGGTCCTCCTTATCACGTCTCAGTTCAACAGGCTTCCTCGTCTCATGAACCACATCAACATGGGATCGTCTTCTGTGCAGTTAGTGGATTCAGCATGTACCATTTGTGTAACAATTGATGACCGTTATAACCTCAAGAAGCACATCTCGTTGACATGTAGATCAGTTCTTTTTCACCCCCGAACAATAGGTCGCATCATTGACAGTGGAGGGGGCCCCTCCACTGTCTATGGTCGCATACGCCAGTATCTTACAAACGGAGTTTGTCAGAACCTTGGTCATGCACTTATATCATCGATACCTGACTACTGAATGGCCCTTCTGTATGGGCTGCCAGCTAAAAACATTGTCCCTCTTGAACATGCCCAAAATACAGCAGCTAGGATTGTGTCAGGTACAAAGAAAACAGATGACGTCACATCGGTTCTTTCAATAACACAGTTTAGTTAGACATCACACTGGCGTCAAGTGCAGTTACATAATATACCAGTAGGTAGGGCCTACATGTACATGTAGTCTCAGGTCACTACATTGTGGTCTGAGATGTAGTTTACACCACTATGACCTAAGAACTTGAACCAGGGCTGAGGAGAAGTGGTCTGAGGTTAAAGTTTTGCAGCTCTCGTTCAGCAATCTCAAAACATTTCAGCCTACTTCCCGTAATGAACACTTGTCAAGCATTTTTGTAGCTCCCATACTCAAAGACTACATATATGTTTATATACGACTCAAAATATAACACTGAAATTTACTTGGAACACGTTCAGTTTCAGTAGACCTATTAAAACCCAAAATCTCCACTGTATAATTTAATATCGGTAATAGTTTACAGTCAAAAACTTTTAAATTTAGTTTTGACTAGGAGGTCCCCAAGTTTTGCAAGTTGACTCATGACCGCAATCATTGCTTTACTCGCTTGAGCTGCAAGCGCTAAATACCATAGACCACTGCTTGACATAATCACGCCTAGATATTCATAAAAAGCGAACAACGTCGAGTTTATGACCACCAATAACCACTTTTCAATTTTCTTAAGAATTTCATCTCTTAGTAAATACAATAATTTTAGTTTTGACATACATGTAATTTACTTTCAAAAGACAATGTTAGAAACCCCTACCCCATTGATTCCTGTGGGAACATGCCTTTCGTGAAGAAAAAATGGTTACATAACATGTCTACAAGAATTGTTGGAGAATGTCTATGTAGAATGCCACACTGATCCCATATCCACACCTTGAGTTTTATTTTTATTGTTCTTCAATGATCTCCTTCAAAGTAATAGTCTGGATGCCAATATGGTTTCTAACTAAACCACGTCTAGCCAAAAGCCCCTCAAATAGCACAAAAAGTTGTTCACCCAATCAGTGAAACCTAAATGTTTTGGTGATGTAAACAGTATATAAGTAGCATCATGGGCTGACAAATATACCACATTTGAACATTACTGTCCCAATAAACACTAACTTTATGAGGGACTGTGTTATTGGTTAGAGTTTTGTGATTTATTAACAAAGACATGATGTTAATGACTGTGTGGGTGGCTGTAAATGAATTTTAAATTGCATCTCATGCATTTCAAGACTTCTAGAGTAACGACTCTGACTATACTTTGAGTGGAGGTATAAATGGTAATGATACAGTATAGGAACTAGACTATCAAAGTAATTACCTTGTCCAAAAGACTACAGTCGGATATTAATCTCACCATTAATGCCTGAATTTATGTCTATCAAGGTGGATCTGATAAGATCATGGAAATCGAGAAACTTTCATCACTTTGGACTTGAGCATTGAATACATTTGTGAAGTACTCAGACCATGATTCATGTTTTTTTTTAGAGATTAATTCCACTAGATCGTCCACTAAATCGTCCACGAAAACAAATACATTCTATCATTCCACCATGTCACTCAACAACGCGCATCGAATTCTATCACTTGAATTTCCGTTATTTAGTCGTCTGAAGATCGTAACGGCCTCCGTACCATAACTTGTGTACTTTGTGTAAATACAGCTCTACTTCTCAGTATTGAGCACTTTTCCTTCAGTTTATGACTTACCTCTTATATATATATATATATATATATATATATATATATATATATATATATATATATATATATATATATATATATATATATATATATATATATATATATATATATATATATTACCATTGCTCGGTTGACGGCAACGCGGTCAAAGATATCGGGTTCTTTGCACAATACACGTGTATATAGAAATGATGTCCCTTAAATTTCCCCTCTTTTCATTCTTGCTCTTTTCAACTACAATATAGATTTTGATAATTTCCATAGGTCTCACGAGATATACTCTTCAAGGAAAAACAAGTTCGTGTCGGAGTTTGACACGAGAATAGTCTGTGCTTGGAGTAATTATACTGTCAGTATAATTTCTCAAAGGTATGTGTTATCGTGGAAGTTTAAACATTATTTATACTTTAATGGTGTTATAGATTTTGACCCAAGCTATGCATGCCACGGTCACAAGCTATATTGCGTCAGATCGATTTGCCAAACAAGTTTGCCAGAATTAACGCATCCCATCAAACCATGGACCCTCCACAAAGGTGGAGTGTCTATGGTCAAACAAATGACAGGTCGCAGAAACTATGGTCATGGAAGTATGAACGTCGTTTATACTTGTACGCCGTGACATACAATGAGCGCAGTGCCATGATTGACCGGATTATTCAGTGTCGACAATCCCAGTTAATATAATCCCAAAGGCAAACTTGTTTTATTTACCACCTTGCCAAGCAACACAGGGTGGTGGCGAGGCGAAGTTGTAATGTACTGTCGCTTTGATATTCACGATTTTGGAAAGGAAATAGATAACATCGGGTTAGATCTTGAGAGTAAATAAGAAGAAAAGAAGAGTTAATTTGAAATCAGTGATAAACGAGTTGTCTATTTTTAAGAAACTAAATATAAGGAAAGCTATGGGTCCTGATAACATATGTGGTAGGTTACTGAATGTCTATGCATCGCAGTTAGCTAGTGTTTCCAGTAGATTGTTCAATTGGTCGTACAATGATCATACGATATCAACCATTTGGAAAACATCTACCATCTGTCCGGTCCCTAAAAACTTCCAAGGCATCGTCCTGTAGCACTGACTTCCATTGTGATGAAATGCTTCGAGCGTATTTTACTTTGTCAAAACCCACAAAAACATTCACACCTTGACCCATACCAATTTACATATTAAAGTAATAGAGGTACTGATAATGCAACTCTCACATTACTTCACGATGCGTATACACATCTTGAAAAACCAAGTTCATTTGTAAGACTATTGGTTATTGATTTTTCATCAGTCGTTAACAGAAGTCAACCAAACATGATGGCTCATAAACTTAGTTATTTAAACGTTAACCCCAAACTCATCCTCTGGATAATGGATTTTCTTGTCAACCTTTCCCAGTTTGTTCGCTACCAAAAATTAAGTTCAGCCTTCCATTCAACATTTAGGGGTGCCTCACAGAGCACGATACTCTCACACAAACTATTTACACTTTACACAAATGACTGCTCATCAGGTACCGATACAAATCCACTTATCAAATATTCTGATAACTCTGCATTAGTTGACCTGTCAAATTCCGACCGTACTTATTTCGATGAAGTTGATAGGTTTGTTACTTGGTGTAAAGAAAACTACTTGGACGAAAGGTCGACTTTAGGAAGAACCCTAAAGTAGTGCCCGACCTTTTTATTGACAATGTTAAAGTTGAACAGGTGACTAAATATATATATATATATATATATATATATATATATATATATATATATATATATATATATATATATATATATATATATATATATATATATATATATAGGAACAGTCTTGGATAATAAATCAAATGTTAAGGCCAACACAGATTTCATTAACAAGAAATGTCAATCTAGAGTTTACTGTCTACAACAATTGAGGGGCCTAAAATTTTGTAAATGCCAAGGTATTACAGACATTCTATCGGAGTTTTGAGTCGGTTTAACATTTTCTTTTTTGTGCTGGTTTGGTAGTCTAGGGACTAGCTACAAGAGTGTCTTGAACAAAATTGTAAATGTGTTTAGTAAAGTATTGAGTGAAAAGTAGACTAATTTGAATGAAATGTTTACATCTCGTGTACAAAACAAAGCTGGGAAAATGGTAAATGACAAAGGCCACATTATGTCCCAACACTTTGAACTCCTGCCATCAGGGAGACGATTTCGTGTCCCTAAATTCAGAACAGTCAGAACCAAATCAAGTTTTGTGCCCACTTCAACTAAATTTTAAACCAAACTAAATAATTCTATTTCAAAGACATCTGCTCTGCATTCCAGATTGGAAGAACCGCGTTTTTTTATTGTCTTTTTTAAGTTGATGACCATTTCTGGCAAGACTTCACTCACAATTTTCTCGATTTTACTGATTTTTCTTCTTTATTAAAAAGGTTTAGGGTTGGCACCGGATTTCTAGAATGGAAGCGTTTGGGGAGTTATGTGTGATTTATTTGTTGAGAAAGGTTCAAAGACAATAAATATCGCCATAAGGTGGCACTTGCCGTTCCAGTGAGGAACGACTAGTGCCACCACGGTAGTACTCGACAATTCGATGGACCACGGCCAAGTCCGCCATTCACAATTTTCAAATCACTTGAAATAAAGCAATCTGGCAAAACTCGCCCATGTGCATTTACAATCTTGTCGCAACTAATTCTAGTAGGTAAAACCATAGACCCTCCACCCTGTCTATGGTAAAACCTAGTCGCATTCATAACTTTCATCGAGGGTAAGGTAATTTTAGTCATCAACTTCTATAAAGTCCAAAATGAAACGATAAAACATGTACATTTTGGAAATTATCCCAAGTATAATGCCAGATTATAAAGTGACAAAGAGTGGTTCATCTGAGTGGATAGCTTAACCTCTTGACGATTTATAAACAATGGGAAATAGGCAGCTATCTTGATGTTCATTTTAACCTATTTTCCCGGAGAATATTTTCAGAACTGGTATCCAAATTACCAAGATCACGTTTTTCATATTTACTGATATGCCGCTTTAGTTATTGCCGGTTTTGTGGGATGTTTTGCGTGCACAATGTAAACCACAGACAAGGCATGTAAACTTCTACTTGCCGCACAACCCGTCTATTTCAGGCTTGGCCTCTTACCACTCTTGGAGGAATTGTACTGACTCCTCCAAGACCACGTCTGACACAGTGGCCTGAAACCCATAGTCTATCGCGAGTATATTGTCTACCCTTCAAGAGACACACATTCTCTGCCAGTCACCCTTTTAAAAATACGCTTGTTAAACGTCTGCTCCTGGAGTTAAATTTGGTTCAACTCATGAGCAAAATATTTGTACGTGACTCCGGGCCCCTTTCAGACAATCCGAATTTTCACGCACGTCCCAATTCGTTTTTTTCCCGTGACAACAATTTTTCTCCTGAGCCTCCCCCTACCCTAATCTAGTTCCTGACGACCGTATTCCAATTTTACACTACATCTTTACATATTACGTATAGTCAATGTCATTACTCTCGTTGCCGATGTGTTGGCAATTATATACATGTATATATATAATATCCATAATCACAACATATTTCCTGCTCAAAGAAGAACTGTTTCAGCTTATTCCATTTCGATATAAACAGACAGAGAGTCCAGGGATAAAATACCCATGTACTACTCCTTATATTACTGGCTAGGTAATGTCAACCGTAAAATAATCCAAGCACCAGCGTCCCTAAAATCCGTGAACCAGTGTCGATATTACAGTATTTTGCTGACACTTATTACTTTCTGTAACTGGTCTATATTTGTGATATCATGGTAAATATGCTTGGAATTTATGGCCTAACAAACCAGACATTACGTAGATTTGAATATTGAAGAAAATCAAAAACAAAAACAAGGCCATGGCCATGGCCGGTCAGGTACTGATATTAGTACTTTAGACATCAGTGGGGGTCACACTTGGTCATTGAAACTATATTGACCGACCAAAATTCTAAACATCACGGATAAATAATTTCATATCGAAATGTATGTACGGAGATTCAGGTTTTTAGACCACGTGGCTTTGACATGACATCATCAGCTAAATTTGCAATACGAAAGTAACGTAAAACATGGATGTATCTAGTAGGGAGCAAAGTCCGCATGTCTGTATGGATGTTTGAAGATTTACTATCGGTATATGGGAAGCATAGAGGGAAATATTTGAATAGCGTTATTTAACGTTACATAATTCATAACTGACTACTAAACTACCGTCAAGAGGATTGTTTTTGCTTCCATTTATCTGTATTAATTTTTTTTAAAGGCAGTGATGGTGACTGCCAATGCCGGTAGTGAAAATATGGCCCGCACATTCTGAAGATTTTTGTATCATACAAGTTCAATGTTGTAGCTGAGAATGTGATTTATATTTATAACTCAGTAGAATGGGTACCGGTACTGATGCGAGGGATGTGAACCAACCTTTGTGTTGCGTGCTTTTTAATATCACCGTGTGTGTGTGTGTGTTGTTTGTTTGTTTGTTTGTAATGTAGATTCGTCGTTGATATACTGCTACTAGATCAGACCGTGGGTTATACTTCCATGATCAGAACATGACCAGACACAACTCTCCACGGCACCATTTTGGTTTTACAACTTTGATTACTTTGTTTTGAATAGCTTTTGTCAAGTTCTTGACTTTCCTGATATGACAATAAAGCAAGGGCGGTGAAATATTATTATAGTAGTCCTTCAAAAAACAAGACAATTTTGAAACTTTTAGTGGAAAATGTTAGTGAAGACACAGTTTACCCGCATAAATTAACTAACAAAAGACAAAAGAAATGTACACATGGTTCATTTTCTAGGTGTCGACCTCATGAATATGCACCAAGATTTAGAACCGAGTCAGCTTTAAATGCGTTCACACCTCCAAATCTGGTCTGGACAATATTGTCTGGGCTTAGTCACCCTTTTATGCGGACTACAGAGCGGCCCTGGTGCGGACTATTTCTGCCACCTATTAATGCCTGAAAGTCAAGTGGCATATGCTGAGGTTGTGTACAACCAGCAACCCATAACATTTTAGCAATCTACAGTTCTACCTCAGTATGGCTATTAGCCATGCTAGGTAGTTACTATAATGATTAATATAATGGTTGTCTTGGTAAAAGTTGTCGACCCCCCCCCCCAAAAAAAAAAAGAAGAAAAAAAAAAGAAAAAAAGAAAAAAAAAGATCAACAAAACATTCTATGATATTGAAAGCGCTCCTGGCATGTAATTCCATAGAACAGTTTCCTGTAGGGAATGGCAGCGATTTCATTCAAACTCAAAGACAGAGATGTTGCTAACCAACGTGAACAGCCATAAAAAATTGTATGTGAATGAGTATGACTCTGAGATCCCGCTAACGGTTTCATTGTTGTCGGTCTAACCAGAGACACTGGAGAACTTCACTGTCTATGATCTAATCGTATTGCTCAGTGTGAAAACCGTGCAAAGCGTTACTATTTTGGCGTTGTATTTTCGCACATTTTTGGTTCACAAGGGTCCAATAATTTAAGCTTGAGTTAGGAAATAGGCCTATTAAAAAAATTGTGTTGTTCCGATTAGGCAAAATAAATAAATAGGTGGGGTAGGTAGATTTATTTTTATTCATGTGCGAGTGTCTAATTCTGGTTTTCCATTTTTTCCAAATGATCTCTGTGTTATTGGCTTCTTTCCATTAGATGTACAACCATTACAGATTGGAGGAACAGTTTTATATTGTCTTTTTAAGTTGATGTCAGTTTCTGCATCCACTATGTCTCGTGAGACTTCACAATTGTTGCGATTTTGTTAGTTTTTCAAGAACACGTAAAAAAAAAGTTAAGGGTCGGCAGTGAAAAACTAGGTGGGTCGGGTAACAGAAACCAAACAGTTATTTTTTAGGCCTAAGGCATAACGTAGCATATAAATCTACCCAACCTGCGCGAGCAAGATCTGCATCGGTCAATGTAATATTTACATGGTCTATTACAATTTGGTAAAGTGTACCATTGTATATGCTTGTGCGAGACGTAAAAAACATCATGCCGTCTAATTGTACGAAACGATTTAGTCACTATGGTTTTGAAGTCAGTGAGATAATGTTTGTGAAGTACCCGGTATCGTGATGTTATCGCTTGTATAGAAAAACCATCACTGAGGCAAAATCTCACTTTTATCATCATTCATTTTTTAAAGTCTTCAATCATGCCAATTAAAAATATGGATACTGCAGTCATTTATGTGACTTTTTTTCCAAAAATGTTTATCGTGCATCTCGATTATATTTTTTTTCGTCTTCGTAACATCTTTTTTTTTTATTGTGCCAAAAGTAGTAGCTACCACATATAGAACAGTGGAAAAATACCGAATGAGACTCAGAAATGTAAAATCATTTACTTCAATGTCCAAATCAAATGCGGACATCAGAAAATGATGCATGCACGTTGTGATGGACTCGTGATTAGCTCTAGTCCAGATGCCAATTGGTATCTAACTAAACCATAGACAATAGAGAGGGTCCTCTCTATTTTCTATGACTAAACCAAGTTTAGTGAGTGGAGGTGTAAATGGTAACGATACTGTTTAGGAACACGGTGATAGGAACTAGACGAGATTAGCACTGACAACACACGCTCCGCGAACTCCAGCAAAGAGGCCTGGTGGGGTATATAGAGACTTGTCAGAGTTGTCGGAGCTACTGTTCATGTACATATAAGTTCCACGTATTCTCAATTTATTTCGTGCTGGATAGAAAACAGTCAGTATAGTCCTTGTGTTCTCCAGTGTATAGCCGATGGATTGGATAGTGAGAGTCATGATATGTGTGATACATTGTAGTTTATACACCAGAACTGAATTTTAGACTGATCCCGTCGGCATCTTCAGAGAAAGCATCAAGCGGGTACCACAATAAACTGAAAACGTAACGACTATAAGCATAACTATAAGTTTTAATTTACATGGAACTACGGTCATATTTGATAAGCTTATCCCCCACTTCCACATATGGTCTCATACCCCTTGGTCAGCGAAAAGCCAATCATGTTCATGTCCGGACATACGAGTTATAAATGGGGCGGTCATATGGGTTAAGTTAGGGTGGAATATAATATATGGAAAAAGTCTGATTGATACTGGCTGTGATGGGTAGTAGAGCATTTTTTAATTGTCAAAAACAGGGTTGGGGGCCGAATGATATGATTCAAAACGTCATGACTTTCTGGTATATCTTTGTTGTCATGGTGTGTTTCCAGTTGAGGATGGCTGTCTTTGACTGGCTACAACAGTAAGTGACTGATTTTGAAAGCAAAGAAAGTGGAAGAACATTGGTGTTAGTTAAAAAACTATTGTTATTAAAGATATACAAGTAAACGCAGCAAAACAATTGAGAGTCGGTACGGAAAGGAACAGATGACCACAGGAAGGTGTTCAGCTGTTCTTCATTGTTCTTTGCAATTTGACGACCGGGCGATCACATACTAGTAGTTGTCAGTGTTTTCGCTAAAGCAAAATACACGGAGATGGTTCAAAATCACTTGACTATCATTTCACTCTTATTTAAATCTACAAATATCTCATTAATATTTTCTCCCAGCTTACTTCAAACTATATGACATTTTCCATGAAAAAAAGGTGCGTATCTGGAGCAAAGAAGTGTTTCAGATATCAGAGTGTTCACGTTTGCGTGACCAAGACATAGACATAGACTGGCAAGCGACGCCATGAATTGTGATCGAATCCCAGGGTCGGATCGGTTGTAGATCAGTGTTCATGATAATTCATTTGCGTGTTCAATTACTAAGTCATCGATGTAGGGTTATAAATTCAGTGACTACACCATCAACAAAGTTACTTCTTACTATAAATCATGTTGAAAAAGACCCTAGGAAAATGTCTAAGCAACAATGACGGGTGTTACTTTTTTGCAGTGTTTATCCAAATAGTAATCGTCGAATAACGTGACCCTGGCTGAAAACTGCGACAGTGAGTGTACCATAAATTCCCAAAACAGACTGACCAGAACAGACATATTGACACACAAAAAGTGTGCAAGTTTACATCTTGTGACAGGTTTGGTTGGGGTCACCTCCATCGGCTAATGGTCGAAATCGTCATTGTAAAATATTTTTAATTACCCTCAACTACAAATCAGCGTATCGTTGACGATCATTTCAATCGTAAGTGTTTAGAACTGATTCAGAAGTAAAACGTAGAATTATTAATGACAATGGTATGCAAAGTTTTGTTGTTTAACAATCATCAGCGATTTGGCATGTTTGCACAAACCACAGATACTTGTTAGTGCATACACTTTTGATACTTCTATTCTATAAGGTAAAGGCTAAATTTAAAAAGACATGATCCCAGTATTAACTTTTTTGTTGCGGCTATATTTCCTAAGTGAGGTGTGCCAAAGAAAGTTTTCCCATGATACTTTGCGCCAGTGCGACTTTTTGACATTGTACGTTCGATGTTCCCAATGAGTAAATGGAATTTTATCGAGAAGTCTATTCATATTTGTTTATGACAGCAAGATATTTTCAATTTTCTGTTTTTGGTCATTTTTGGGGTCAAAAACTGTCATTTGTTTTGTAAATAAAAGAATTCAAAGTAAAAATGAATGACAGCCGCAAAACTAATCGATTGAATGGGCTGACATTTGGTGTGCAGGTATGTTAGAGTATCTGGATGAAGAATTCTTCAAGAAAATTTGAAGATGACATTGATATGCAAATACGTCTAAAACGTGCTGTGTAGTATCATATTATAGCCATGTTATTTTACAATACTCGTGAGAAAGTAGAATTTATTGGTGAAGTAAAGTTGCTCATACACCTAAGAAAATTTGACTACACTTGAATACATAATGAGCAAATGAAATGATCACAACAATCACATATCTTTGTAATGTTATGACTATACAAGATCTAATACAGGGACGAATGGGGTACTTATCAAATAATGCCCTCCGGAACTCAGAAATAAATGTAGATGCGCTGTACCATGCAGTTACGATCAGCGGTTTTGAACTATGGAGGTAGGAAGGAAGGAGGTAGGAAGGATTATAGTCCTACCACCATTTCTGAACAAAATCGTTGTCCTTGAATTGGAATGGTATGCTTTTAATACAAAAGTTGCACAAACATATGTTCTTGCTTTCAAAGGTTTTAGAATTAACACCATGATTTCACCGTCGCCCATACTGAGGTTTTCCTGCATCTATTGCTATGGATTTTGTTGGTGGGACTTTGCTGTACTGTATGAACACTTGTTCAGACTCAGGCCACTAAAACACAATTGCAAAAAAAAACCGTAAAGACACGAAGTATCGTTTTGCACAACGTTCGGCTTGAAGCAGGTTTGAAGGGTAACCATGCACGACAGAGAAGATGGGTTTAGAGCCCCATTTACACCTAAAACAAAAAGCGATTCTAGTCTGTTCCTATTATAGTGGTCTGAGGTTCAGATCAAAGTGCCGCATTCATCCACAACATAAAAAATCATAGACCCTACACGACTGGCGTTTGTAAAAGTCAGTTTTAAACCATAATTACTACACCTCTTTATCTTCTCGGCAAGAACATGCAGTGCTGCAATCCAACGTGAGGACCTCTCACCAACTTTCAGATCACTTCACATTGGGAACGTTGGTGAGAGTTCTACTAATATAATTCAGACTGAGGCAAAAAATATAGCCTTTCTGAGTTGAAATCCGAGGTTTAAATCCTGATATCTGAAAATTCCCAATCAACCCAGATTACATTGAATAAAAAATAAGTCTAACAAACAATTTATGATTTTTCAGTCCCGAAACTTGCTATTATCCATACACTGTATACAAAGCTAAATACACGGTGATTGGTGTATCGCACTCCTTGACTGAGTGGGTCGGAAAAAAAATAGGTAGACTCACTTGTCATAAATCGATTTATAAATCCACAAAGGCACTGTGACAACTAAAGCAGTCCCTTTACAGACCATTTTTCTTTAGAAATAAATAGGCTAAAACAATACTGAATGACAGGCAGTCCAAGGTATGCGAAACCATAAGCGAGCGCGTACTCACGATGCTAGATTAACACACTATTTTACCTGCGCATTGAAGACGCACAGTAAAAAGACCAGTTTTCAACATTAATGCAGGAAATACAAAGCTAACAATTCAAAATTGTATAAAATGTAAGAAAACAAAAAACAGGCGACAGTCAGAGCATGCATGAACTTCGATTTACAATACCATTATTAAGTTCTTGCATTTTGGGGCTAATGAAGTCATAGAGACTAGAGTGGGCGAGTTTCATCACAGTTAGTATAATCAATGGCACCGTGATAATTCTGACTTTCACTTGAAACTGGACCAGAACAGTCTAGGTCGGACGAGTCGTCATCATCAATTCAAAGGCGACGTAACCAAATATACACCGTGAATTCATCTTAGATCGCACCGAGTTGAACAATCATGTCTGTCATTGTAGAATGTAGACCTTTACGCTGTTTGACCGACTATTGAAGTATAACCCACATAGGTGATATTTCATTGACCTACATGGAAATGCTTGTAAATACTTTTTGCAAGTAGTAGTAGCTCAGACCACTCTAGTATTTTAGTGGTCTGAGGTAGTAGTAAGAGTTTTTGCTAACGTTTACATGCTAGCGTAGTTGTACATGTACGTATACATGTCAGTTCGTATGTACATGTACATTAAATGTAGCTCTCATCATATCATACACTGTACATGTGTGTAACCCTTTTCTTTTGCACCCTCCCCCTCCGCCTTCATGTGGTCAAACACAGACAACTAACTAACTAAATAGTGTTACTGTTAGTTTTCTGTGGGTCAAACAATTAGTGTACACGCCTTGAATCACATGCAGGCGAGATAGATTTGAATATTCATTTGTTTACTGCCCGGTTATGGGGGTGAACTCATGAATATATTCTGAACTAAATGCAAATGTATTCAAATCACTTCCGACTCGCAATCTGAACTATTTTTCAGATCGAGTATAATCCGATTAGACAGGCGCTAATGGGAAAGTACAGAAACGTCCACCTCATCAGCATAAAAGTACAGAATTGAACTCAATCTGAACTATAGTACGGAAAGTGTCGTAAACTGTACTATTTTTTCTACTAGTGATAGCACCCTACATATATTATACTTGATTTTATGGAAAAAGTCAACCGCAAAAAATGTCTCTCGTTTGAGAAAATTATTTTTGAGGTAACGTTTCTTTCATATCGATCGGCACATGCATCATTATTTTGTACAATGGGCTAAATGATAGAGGGTCTACTTTCAAATTAGTTTGCTCAAAATGCAATGTAATTACGCCCTTCCATTTTTGTACATCCGATTCTTTGTACCTATGACAGATTTGTGGTTTATATCTTGAAGACTTAGTATACATTACTGTTTGCCATTACAGATTCCTATGGAGAGAAACGCCATACTGAAGTTTAGTGGTTGTGTTAACTCTAGTAATATAACATTGGCTGTCGGCATCAACAGATGTTTCCACACTCCGGGTGAACCTATAGTTGTAAAACTCAACTTAGAAAACAATAGTAGCAGTAAAGTACGGTGTATACAAATGCTACTTATGCAGGTAAATAGGTTTGGACTGCTTAAGACAGATAATGGTCGGTATATCATTTACGCCGATAAAACAGTCAGGAGAGTCGAGCCCACATATACGATGTATGAATCAATCAATCAATCAATTAATCAATGAACAATGAGTGAGTGAGTGAGTGAGTGAGTGAGTGAGTGAGTGAGTGAGTGAGTGAGTGAGTGAATGAGTGAATGAATGAATGAATGAATGAATGAATGAATGAATGAATGAATGAATGAATGAATGAATGAATGAATGAAAAGGCGAGCGAGCGAGCGAGTGAGTGAGTCAGCGAGTGAGTGGGTGGGTGTGGGTGGGTGGGTTGCTTGGTGGGCGCGCGCGCGTGTGCCTGTGACTGTGTGTTCAAAGCACCGTTATATTTGAAGTTCCTTTTACAGTGGTGAGCTATATTAGTACGATTCCGCAATTTCTGTAAAATGTTCAATGCCAAGTGCAGTTTTTATTAGTCTATGAGAATACCATGGAAACGTCATGAGCGTACATGATTTTCCCGCCAACTATGTAATCGAGTAGATGATATCGAGAAGAATTCTCTCCCAGTCCCTCATCTTAAAGTCTCTATATGAAAAGATCTAGCATTAAAAGAGTATAGTTCGTAGAGTCGTTAAAATTGACCCCAACTTAATTAACTTGAACGTGATGAACAAGGGGACTACATTAAATCTACGTATACCGTGTACATATAGTAATGAGTTGACTGAGTTCAGTCGTCCGTTAATGTACACAGTGTAGGGTACAGTAACACCCAAGACTGCACAGAAGTTTCACTTAACATATATGCATATCAGTGTAAAAGCTTTATATTTTATTATGTATGTATACAAGTATTTATTTATTTATTTATTTAATTATTTATTAATTTATCTATTTACTTATTTATTCATTTATTTATTTATTTATTTATTTATCCATTCATTTTTTATTCGTAATTTGTAATTTGAGATATTATCACTCCAGGCGAAATGTTGTCATGTAAACGAATTGGTGTCTGGACATAACATTTATTATCTAACCACACTTTTAAAACTATTTATGTTATTATCGATCACCGGGTTTAACCAAAGACAAAGAAATCTGTGGTATAACATATTTAGCAAAACAATGCCGAAGTACTTTTTCTCTAGCAATTCTGAAAATTGAATATTCCATATTACAATATTTGTCTACCTATACATAATAATAGATGTGTTTCCTTGCATCGTTTATTTTTGAAGAACGTTCAATTCACGGCCAGGAAAGGGGGAAGGGGCAAAGTACGGAAAAAAACATCGTTGAGGCAAGTCAAATGTATATCTTCGAATGGATGCAAAGCACACTCTACTACAGTCTGGCAAAATGAATACATAACAATACCACCTGTACCACCGACAGCATTGCCTGGCTGTACTATCATCAATGTGGCATATCATCTCTGGGTAAGTAATAGATCAATTATTTATCATGTGTGAGTGTCTTCTGGGAAGTAATCAATCATTGTAACCATTGTAAATACTTTGTAGGATTGACGGCATAGCTAGGAACTCGGTTGTCTAGGTAACACTAGATATTTATAAGAACCTAAAATAGACGGAGAATTCAAGAGGGTCGCCACTCCCAGGAATACACACAGGCGTGAAAGTGAGTGTGTGTGTATGTATGCACGCACGCACACACGCATGCATGCATGCATGCACGCATACATGCACTCACTCACTCACTCACTCACTCACTCACTCACTCACGCACATGCATGCTTACAGTTATGTCTCTGTCTGTCTGTCTGTCTGTCTGTCTGACTCTCTGTCTCTCTCTCTCTCCGTTATGTCTCTGTCTGTCTGTCTGTCTGACTCTCTGTCTCTCTATCCAACCACCCATCTACATACCTCCATCTCTTCCCTGTAGATCAAAGCCTTTGTCGGTCGAAGTGGATCTGAATTTCTAGATGTTAGCTTTCCAATCAAAGTTGGCACACTACGACGAATACGTGAGGAACGTTCTGACAGTGCACCGCCTTATCTGGCAACACATGCTTTTACAAACACTGCCTTCCATTGTGAATCAGTAAACAGTTGGAATATGGATCTATTTGGATTCATACCGTATCTATGTAAGTTACAGATATATATTACAGTGTCAAAGGTTAAAAACGTACAAACGTACAAGTACACATGTACACACACTTAATTGTAAATTTAAGAAGTAACTGTCTGGTGAGATACAGTCAGCAAAACCAACCACTGGCGAAATATATTACTTAGTATTCACCCAAGTTGATTGACACTGCCACTGACCTATCAGTAACCAGTAAGAAAATAAGTCTGTCAAGTCAACACAGGATAATATGGGGGTATGATAATGGAAATTTGAGATTTAGATCTCCTGGCAGTGGGTTATACTTCCATGAATGCAAGTAGAGTAGACAAAGGAAATGGGTGTTAGAGATTAGCAGCACGACTGGAGTGTATACCCACAAGTTTGACCCACAAACTAGAAATGCATAGCAGTCGGTAACAGTCCTGATACAGGACCAATTGTCACTGCATATACTAAACTCAGGAGATAACTTTAGAGGTGTGTAACTGTTTATAGTATTTATCATAATATTTCTGCAAGTTCAATATAATTATGTGAATGCCGGAAAACTGAAATATGTGAACTTGAGATTTATTGGCAATTACAGCAAACAAACAACAGATAAAGTCTAGTTCATGTATATTTGACAAGATAGTACCTCCGAATGTTATCACAAAGGGGCCAGCGAGCATGTAATTGATTGATTGATCGATCGATTGATTTATCGATCGATTTATTGATTATTAGTTATTCGGCTGAATGATTGATCGATTGAATGATCGATTTTTGTGGGGCAATATAACTTATTTTGTGTGTGATCAATTAACTCATTGAGTTTTGTGGTGATATAAAACATGTTCTCTTCTTTCTCTGACTACTTTTCTCTCTTTCAGCTGTATGTAATTCTGTCTTTATTGACTAAATAAAAACACCTTGTCCATTCTTCTCCTCTTATCTTAATTAAAACACCCGCTCCTCTAATCTTATAATTGGCAAGGGATCACTTACATTAACAGTTTACTTTATCTCTTATCTTCTGGGAATTATCACGCTCTATTTCCTACTTAGTCTATTGTGTGCATGATTGACTGTTCAGTGTCCAGAAGATTAGACATAAAGCAAATTTTCGCAGTAACCACAGATAAGTAACACAACAGATTCATACTAGTTATGAGAGGGGTGTTTTAATTTATATATTTAGATTAGAGGAGAAGAATGGACAAGGTGTCTTTATTTAGTCAATAAAGAGAGAATTGTATACAGCTCAAAGAGAGAAAAGTAGCCAGGGAAAGACAAAAAAAGAAAAACAGTTTTATATCACACAAAAAATAAGTGAGTCAATTGATCAATATCACACACAAATTGATCATTCAATCGATCAATCGCACCACAAAAATTGATCATTCAATCGATCAATCATTCAACCAAATAATAATTCAATCAAATTGATCGATAGATAGATCAATCAATTACATGCTCGCTGGCCCCATGTGGTCCCCATGGGGACAATGTTTAGTTGAATGTGAATACTAATCTACATATCAAAACAGTGTCCATGGATTAAAAGTTAACTCGAGCGCCACCTCGTTAAATTTGAATCCCTGAACTGTTTCATTTTACATTCAACATGTCAGTTATGGTAGCGAAATAGCATAGTGGCGATAGTCCTTTACACCGTAACATACAATGTTCGTAACACTTTGAGTCCGTAGCATATACCTATTGATCTGATCATACTGAAAAGTACAAAACTAAGACTAATTAACTTATTTTATAAGCCATTCATGACGAAATTAATGTAATAGAACTTTCAATATTTGCTTTCCCCCCCCCCCCGGCTCGACGTATACTAGTGAAGCATCGATTGTGAAACAGCCGTCAATGTATAATTTTTCATCGAATATCGTGTACATTCACATGTACATCTTCTTCCGTCTGATTACATTTAAACATACATCATTTAATGTAATGAAATTGTTCATTTTTTTATTTACAGCACCACTGCCAGCTTATGACGAGTTATACCCCGATAGCAATCCTGACGCTGACAGCAATGCTAACTAATTAAGTTATTCCACTTCATCATGTTGATAAGCGTCACTATATACCCTCTCACCAATTGTACTGTAGGGAACAAGAACTGTACTTGACATACGAGTGGATAATGCAACTCCATCTAATGGACTCTAGTGTAGACTTTTTACAGTTATCATAGACTTCAATGGTGTTGATTGGTTACAACATCCCATGTCTAGATCTTCTCACCATTCTTTGAATGTTACGTAGCATATATGTACAAGTTTAAATCGATCATGTAAAGATGTTATGGTAGTGATCGAGCTATGCAATTTTAATATTTGTATCAAGTGCATATTTCCGTAAAAGCATTAGGGTTTATAGTATCGCTGCCAAACTCGTGACTACCGTCCCTAATAAGCTTTGTAAGCCGAGCGGCGAAGCCGCGAGAAGTGGGGGACTTTAGTCCCGAAAGTCCCTCACTTCTCGCGGCTCGGCTTGCAAAGTTTAGGGACGGTAGTCACGAGTCTGACAGCGATACTATGAACCCTAATGCTTTTACTATAGGGTCTACAGCTAAATAATGTATTGTGATGTTGCTGCTTATCGGAGATCAATGTGCATATACATGCATGCCTGACGTCTGTATGCGACTCTAGGCAATAACGAAGTATAGGCCTCTATACATAGTGACTGGCATATCCTGCTTCTTATCTCGTTTGTAAAACCACTTGTTGGCACTGTCGTTGTTTATGAAATATTACATCCACAGGTGCGTATTTAGACTATAGCGGTGTCCTTAAAGACATAAATAATAATTTTGTTTCCTCATCTGTAACCTTTATATAATATATAAACAACGACTGTAACCTTTATATAATATATAAACAACGACAGATGTGGTTATTGTATAATATAGTAATTAGTTAGTATTAAGTCCGCTATGGTGTATTTCCTGCTATTAACAATATTTACTCCAGATCGTCGACCATAACTTTTTTCATGTATCGTCATCCAAATAATACAGTACATATACATGTGTATATCAAGTTCTTCTAGTTCAAGTCAACACCTTGATCGACATTGCAAATTTTAGAGACTGAAGGCAACAATTGTCATAGTTTAAATATACTAGTTTTTTAGAACAAAAGTTAAGGTTTAGAGTAACTATGGTTACCGTAGCGTGTCGGAAGCTTAATGTCCATTTGAGACATGTATTTAGTCGGTTTATCTCTTGATACAATAATATAAGGAGACCACCACGATGGGCTGAATATCAAACTTAGGAAAATGTGATGACGGTATTGTATTACAGATTGTATCTACCGAATATTAGAGTAATTATAACTGAGATGGTTGCTAGTAAATGTCGTCATCACATCAACCAAGTCGTTCGGTAGTTTATCCAAACATACCGGTATTATATTATTTTGAATTTACAAAACATTCTGCTGGTAATAATTACCCTTGTACACATTATACATCGACCTGATAAAACATGTCGTATATCAAGACAATTGTGTACATATGCAAGCTCAAATTTGTTGTCATTTTTAGCAAACGTTCAAGTTCAAAGGCATTACGATAGCATATTTTGGTGAAAAAGATTGCGAGTAATGATGTTTTATAAGATTTTCTGTTAGAATTCTTCTTTAATGTTATCGTTAGGTCAATAGCTAAAAACATGAATATACATGAGTATCTTAAGTTGTGAATAAACTCAGGGTAATGTAATGAATTTATTACCTCTTATCAGCCATATTTGGAATTCCGTACATAGGGCATATAATGCCAAGTGAATAAGGGGCGAGATTAATAGTTCAATGTAGACAAAACTAAATTCTTATACCGGGGCCTCAGACCCCCACCCCCATCCCCACCCCACCCTTCTAACTGAATTGGCCTAAATTGAAAATTGCTTCAAACCATACAATCAATTTCAAATCAGTATGTAGTAGTATGTAATGTAATGAATATAAAGCCAGTATGTAGTAGTATGTATTGTAATGAATATAAAGCCAGTATGTAGTAGTATGTATTGTAATGAATATAAAGCCAGTATGTACATGTAGTAGTATATAAAGCCAGTATGTACATGTAGTAGTATGTAGTGAGTAAAGAATAGTTCTTTTGTTGACACTTTATTTTATTTTAACAGTGCAATGCATCTGCTATGTCAAAATTTCTTCCATTTCTCAATTTGTATTTAAGGGTACAAAAAATCAATTAAAAGTAAAATTGATTTTGTAGGATGAGAACTAAAATGGCTCAACCCTCTACCCCTGCCACCCCTCCCCAGTGACCCCCAAAGTAAAATAATTTATTTTTTTATCCTACATTGATCGCGCCTCTAAGTATGCCATTGTTGTGACAAAGTCAACTACTTAAGAACATGACCTGGTACCAATTTATAGACGTCACCGAGGAGGTACAGGTGGTCTAGTACCTAGTACAAGTGTATCGGTAAAGAACTAAATTGTACACAATCTATTATAATTACATGTGGTCAAGGTTGGCGATACTTCCATTATGTGGTGCACGTATATCGTACAATTCAAAGTCCGGTGGCGACCTGGTCGATCTTTGATTTAGTGAAAATATATTAATGTGAAGCTGGCGGACTAGTCACTTCTCAAAGCAGTGCCCACTCAGCAGTATGGGTGAAGGATCACGATCGTGGTGCAATAGTAGTCCCTCTTTGTACAATATACCTGTGTCACGAGGTATGATATGACGTGGCATGAGATGACGTCATTGCATTATAGGCTATTCTTCATAAGTTTTAGAACGACATCAGCCAAGATTTATTGACAACTTAGAGGAGTATAAAGCTTATGTGTAAGCTTATAGTACACGTCGTCAAACACATGAACTATTGACAATTGTTTTTCTTCAGTTTTGTGTTGAGAATTATTACTAAAGTCGACACGATACAAATATATTGTTGGAATACAAAATAAACAAATTTCAATTTAAACAAAACGAGTGAAAGTTGTTGAACTTCCTGGTACAAACAAAATTGAGCATTTTATACTTGTTTTTAAATACTAAACAAGCAATGCAATACTGTTTGAATGCTAGTCTGTACATATGGATCTATATGAACTATGTTACTAACTGTTGTATAAATGCCACCATACAGTTCTAGTTAGCGGTAGGGTCGTAAATATATATAAGACAACAATATTGCGCCCCCAGTGTTGAAAACCTTAATAGTTATATCTGGCCAAATAGCATAGATTCTGCAATAGAATTTAATTGTGTGTTTAATTATTTGGTTGCAGATATAATGAGAATCAAATTGCGATAGTTAATACATTAAAGGTCTATGTTTCAACCCCAGGTCATCGTCCTTTGAGTTGTCTTATCAGAAAATCCATTATGGATTGTATCATGATGGGATCATTATTTTTTTCTGGACTAACTTGTTCTATAGGTCTACTAGAGACTACTAAGTTTCACAACTAAGTTGTAGTCCTAATCCCGCCCTCAACGTTGATGGAGAGTCTATGATGTAAGGAATGTCCATATGTAAACTATAAAGCCATGAGAATTTAATCGAACATAATCGTTTACATAATATACAATTTCTAGAATTTCCAGTTCCCGCCAATATTCACTTGGAAACAATATTACATTTTTTATTAAAATATCACCTTATGGTATTTTCATGACAATATCATCAGTTAGTTGATGATGTTGATTGAGTCGACAAAATTGACTTTCACCATCGCGCGAATTCTCTGAAAATATTAGAAATAAAATTATTGAATTCAGCATCAAATCAACAGACCTTCTATAGCCTGGGGTAGGGAATTCTGGGTATGTTAGCAAGGGAGGTGCTTATTACATATTACAAAATAGGGCTGTTCATTACCATGGTTACAATGATGCTGTAATAAAAGTGAAACAAGTTTTGAGCACTTCATATAAATAATTAAGTCTGTAATAATTAAAGTCAAGTTCCTCTCTTTCAATTACGTCTCTGATTACGTAATTTACTCCAACCAGCGTCAATTTTTTTATCGAATAATAAATTATTGATTATTTATGACACCCAGCTATACCTAGCATGGATAAGTATATCGATAAACATTTTTAAAACAGTGCAGCTGTGCTACAACGCCATTGGCTCTATTTTTGTATTTGTAACTAAGATTACAAAAATAGCTGAGTTGTATCATAAACGCTTCCGTATTACGGACTTCGTTCGAACTCATTCAGCCATTGTGACAGCAAAGTTTTGGAACACTATAACTCGCTAGCGACACATGACATGCATGCGCGCGCATCTGTTGTAGCAACGCACACAGCGAACATTCGATACCAAACTTCGCTTGACGAAACTTTGAGTACTCATTCTACATCACTAAATACGTTTATTTTCACCTGAATTCTTAATCACTATGCAAACAATGACTTTTACTTGTTATGGCAATGTCTTGGGTAAGTTACTGTCATACATCTAAATTAATTTTAAATGAAATATTATGTCCCAGTAAAGAATGTACACTGTATTCTACCACTGAAAGTTTGCTATCAAGCAATATTTCTGGTCAACGTTGGTTACACAAAAGACATTTCTGCTGATATTTTGTGCTTAGCAACATGCCCAAAACAAATAAATGCATCTGTATAAATACATTTTCACACAGAATTGGATCGTTCTTGGTTTAGAAACGATGACTTGTTTCTAAAAGACTCACAACATATACGTAATACATCAGAAATACAAGTATGCAAACAAGACATAAGGTATGTAGTATTATCAAAGTTGAAACTGATTTACTAACATGTACACAACTATCAAAATATAGGGACATTAATGTTCCCATTACACATGCATGTCCACTAACATATACATCCCTACATTTCACTATAGTGGTGCTGTTCTATGGAACAATCTACCCCTATCCATAAGATCAGCCCCGAACCCATCGATATTTAAAAGATACCTTAACAATATATTATAGTCTGGTAATGTCATTGGATATAATTTTGAAGTACACTGTGCCTCTGTAACGTTTTGTCCTAGTTTGTCTCTTTTTTTGTTTATTTTTGTATGTAAGTAATCTTGCAACATGTCCAACTGGGAAAACAGTGCTTAGCATTTAAATGGTGTATGTATATTAAAGATTAATAAATAAAAAGTATCTGTCTATCTATCTGTCTGTCTGTCTAACTGTCTGTCTGTCTGCCTGTCTGTCTGTCTGTCTGTCTGTCTGTCTGATTGTGAAATAAATTCCACACATCTTGTCATATTTGTTGTCGGACGCTTTTCTCCCTCTCTTTCTTTTAACAATAATGTTTTCTCTTTACATTCAAATTCCTCCAGTATGACAAGCCAACTGAATAACTCTGAACTATACGTATTGGTAACGAGGTAACATACACCGGACCCACGATCATGGGATGAATGGGCCAATATGATTGAAAGTGAAGATCTGGATGAGAAATGTACGGCTGTCAAATAAATGTTTAATTTAGTACCAAACACAACAGATACAATTCCACAAGGTTCTATTATGCCATCGGAGTTCAAGGAAAAGGAAAGTAAAAACAGGTAAAATGAATACTAATATATTTTTAGCAGAATGGAACAAAAGTTCACTTTTAGATGCAGAATGTTCGCTGTACATGTTGGCTGACCACGTGTTGTTTGATACTAACCAAATCTATCATTTTCGCCGAATGCACGTTTCAAAAAGAGTTTATTCCACTGACAAATGTTGTGGAAGACGAGTTCATGACGTGGGATCAGTGGAAAGATTTGGTTGAGAGTGACAAAGTATTAGCCATGAATATCTAATGAAGGCAATTCCAAACCAACCAGTGCACGTCCCACAAAATGATTTAGAAAGTTATGAGAAGAAATATATCCAGAGAAAACGTCAAGACTGGTAACGTTATCCTACAATGTGAAACTTACAATATTGGAATTTTACCAATTTTAGTTTACTCTCAATATCGAAAATTCTAATCGATAACGAACCTTAGTTTTTGTGTTGACTGTCAGAGGAAACTACAAAATTATAGTGTTGATGTTCATTTGTTTCTCTGAAATTTCATTTTGAAAAGTTGATGAATATCCCTAATCAATGTAATATTTTCCTTACAATTCCTTAGCAACAAGATCCAAACGAGTACGTACCAATAGAGACACAATCATGAATACAACTCTCTATCAAGTCAGCCAATACTAGGACCATTCACAATGCCAGAAAGATTAGTCATTCAAGAAACAAATAATGAACATACAGAATTGAAATCAAGGAAAGGGAAACTTGTTAATTGGTAAGTTATTGATTGCGACCGTCGATGGTTGAATCCACGTCGAAACATTTTATGTTCAGGACAATATCCGTGCGTCTATCTGTCATATTAAATGTAGTTCACATTGATTCAGTTTGTACAAAGAGATTCACGAATGAAATCATATCGTAGTAACATTTATCGACTGTCTTCGTCATTTAGTTATAATCATCTTCGCTCTCTCTCTCTCTCTTTCAGTTTTCTTCCTCCTTCTAAGAAATTCCTATATGTGGCATTGAAAACCAAGAAAACCAGAGTGACTTCACCTCTTGTTTGGATGAATCCATGATGCTCAGTTCGTTTTGTAGCAATGAAGGATATCATAGATTGAGAACAAAGAAAGAACCAAGGAGAGCAAAACTATTCAGGTGTGTACATCAAAATATCAAAGACACTAATATCAATTGAATCAAATTATTTCACTATCAGTAGATAGGATATGAACGTTCGTAACATTTCTTGTAAGGATATGATGGTGAATTAAAACGACAAAAACACTGTCGATCTAACGACGCCCAAACATACGAAATACCGTTGACATCACAATACAGTGATAGTTCTAATTGTTTTGACGGCTGACAAGTACAAATTAATTTCGTATAAAATGCATCATCTTATTGTTCACACACGCACGCACGCACACGCGCACACACACACACACACACACACACACACACACACACACACACACACACACACACAAACACACACACATTTTAAATTTAATTTAGTTTGTGGTTCGTCAGGTTTTCGATTTGTAATAATCCATGTTGATATGCCCTTCTCCAATCTGATTAAAATCCGATGTAGACGTCAGCTAATC
Organism: Glandiceps talaboti; assembly: GCF_964340395.1. Taxonomy (NCBI): domain Eukaryota; kingdom Metazoa; phylum Hemichordata; class Enteropneusta; family Spengelidae; genus Glandiceps; species Glandiceps talaboti. The sequence goes on along the minus strand of NC_135560.1, from coordinate 3,546,164 downwards.
ATTCATTGTTATTTTACCTCGGTATTTTTACTTCAATTGACCTTCGTGATACATGTTTACGTTTTCGTCTTGATGACCACCCACACAGGACCGTTCCTATCTTAGACGAATATTTCGTCATAGCAACCACGAAGACTGTTATTGCTGTATAACAGCACGAGTGGTAATATGACATCTACTAGTGACCGAATAAGGCCAGGCAAAAAGTGTTTTATAACACATCACATTCTCAGGAACATATTCTTTCCATAGCCAAATAAAATTTGGGATAAGACTTCCTTGCTACGTACGTAAATAGTGCCCCTATACCTACGTTATGTCAACTCAAACCGAATAAATCTAAAGCACTGCAGTATATGAAAGATTGTGTATATAATGAAATATTATTTACATAATCACCCAATGAACAACTTTGGAAGTTTTTCCGCTTCCATAACCATGTAATTAGTTTAGGGCAAACTTTGCATTCTTTGTATATCAGTCTACATTCCAAAAACGAACTTCTGTCGTTGGTGGCGCACTACGCCAGGTTGTTTCTACATGCTCTCCAGACACTACGATATATGAACATACTCCTACACACAATGGATGGAATTTGGTGGTTTCTCTGTACTTTTACAGTCACTAAATTATAAATTAGTATGAAATAAAGTGGGGTTGTGTGCAAATTGTCTTAGGATATGACGTTATCAATTTTATATACAAAATAATCTGAGATAATTTCAGACATTGCAAGGGTAAGTGACTTTATATCCAAAAGGAAAACACACATTCTTAACTTATATGGCAATAGTTTATTACAGACGAGTATTCCGTAGCCACAGACAGACAGACAGACAGACAGACAGACAGACAGACAGACAGACAGACAGACAGACAGACAGACAGACAGACAGACAGACAGACAGACAGACAGACAGACAGACAAGCAACCAGACAGACAGACAGACAGACAGACAGACAGACAGACAGACAGACAGACAGACAGACAGACAGACAGACAGACAGTCAGTCAGTCAGTCAGTCAGTCAGATAAAGCATCTCGTTTTAATACCTTGTATGTTGGCAAACTTTTTCACCTCATTTACCAACGATATATTTAATTAAGAGCCAATTGATAACCAAGCGAATATGTTTATCCGAGAGACATTATGGATTACACACAGTAATTTCGTTGTGGACTAACTTGTTCTATAGATCTACTAGACTACTAAGTTTCTCACCTAAATGTTAGTCCTAATCCAGATTGTGCATGTAAGCATAGACCGCCCCAACTTTGGTGGAGAGTCTATGATGTAAGGAAGGTCCATATGTAAACTATAAAGCCATGAGAATTTAATCGAACATAAGTTTTCATAAAATATATTTAATAGTGATCTTAGAAATAAACCGGTATTTTTTATTTGTAGGAATTGTGATATTTAACAGTGAAGCTAGATTTCTAAAGATTCTTTTTCTCGGTAATTTCCATAGAAATGGTCACATGCAAGTTGGAAATAATATATAAATATTATTAAATATTAGATTTTTATTTAAAATACCTTCTTATGTCATGTTCATGACAATATCATACGATGGAGTCTTCATCAAGTACTTTTTTGAAAACAATGGCAGGTCCCCATCACTACTCGAAAATTCAAATTTACCCACTTTTACCAAACCTGTGAGCCACCTAACCACCATCTCTGTCCAGGGATAGTACGAGACCAGGTACCACCTTTGATTGTCTACAGCCCCCAGGGGAGAGATCACCGGTGGTAAATTAAGTCAAAGGTGGAACTTTATCTCATACTCACCACATTCACATATCCTCTGCTCAAGCTTTACCCAGGGTGGAAAGACATGGTCAAATACTATGACTTTTCGTATAGTGCATATTTGCTTTGCATTAACTAATATGTCTTTACTTTCCCAATGATATCACACGAGGGCGCTCTACTATTAATAAGGAAGGAGCAAGCGAGAGTGATTTTGCTCTGCAGTTTATAGTTGATGTTCATTGAGTCGACGAAAGTCACTTTCACCATCGCGAGAATTCTCTGAAAATATTAGAAATAAAATTATTGAATTCAGCATCAAATCAACAGACCTGCTATAGACTGGGGTAGGGAATTCTGGGTATGTTAGCAACGGAGATGATTATTACATATTACGAAATGGGGCTGTTCATTACCGGTAACCATGGTTACAATAATGCTGTGATAAAAGTGAAACATGATTTGAGCACCTCATATAAATAATTAAGTGTGTAATAATTAAAGTCAATCTCCTTTCTTTCAAATTACGTCGCTTATTATGTAATTTACTCCAAACAGTGTCAATTTTATCGAATAATAAATTATTGATTATTTGTGACGCTTTATCACTTTTCACAAGTGTTTGTATTTTCGATATGTTGAAATGAGGAAATATTTTGTAATTCATAGATTACTATAACTTGCTGTGGTCTGGTATTTTTACATGCCTTTATATAAACGTATGTGATTGTAATACACTGAAAGTTGAGATATTTTTATTGCTCATGTTGGGACAAACTACAATATGTATCACGGTGTGGCAGTGAGCATTTATATCCCAAGGGAACATGCTAACATCAAGCAATTATCAAATCCATGACCTTAATTCAACCCATCTCCTATTCTTTGTAATTAACAAAACTGTTTTGAAAATAACTTACAGTAGCTGATCATGAAACAAAAACGTAACATCAAATTACTGTACGTAGAGGGCGCTATACAATACCCCGCCCCAAAAGAACATATGGGATATGCTATATTCTGTCTTGAGAATTAACAAATGATATGACAAACATTTATGTTATTTATGTGGTTATATAAATTATTTTTCTATCAAATTATAATTTTTTTGAATTTCATCCTGTAGAGGTGACAAACATTAGACGGTGCACTGTCTCAATAAACTACAGCCGTAATTCATCCTAGATACGTTTTGCCATTTTTTATATTTGTAACTAAGATTATAAAAATAGCTGAGTTGTATTATAAGGCTTAAACTCTTCCGTATTACGGACTTCGTTCGAACTCATTCAGCCATCGTGACAGCAAAGTTTTGGAACATTATAACGCGCCAGAGACACATGACAAGCATGCGCGCGCAACTGTTGTAGCAACGCACACAGCAAACATTCGATACGAAACTTCGTTTGACGAAACTTTGAGTACTCATTCTACATCACTAAATACGTTTATTTTCACCTGAATTCTTATTCACTATGCAAACAATGACTTTTACTTGTTATGGCAATGTCTTGGGTAAGTTACTGTCTGTCTGTCTGTCTGTCTGTCTGTCTGTCTGTCTGTCTGTCTGTCTGTCTGTCTGTCTTTCAGTGAATTATGAAATAATGAGGAGTAATATGACATCTACTAGTGACCGAATAAGGCCTGGTAAAAAGTGTTTTATAACACATCACATTCTCAGGAACATATTCTTGCCATAGCCAAATAAAATTTGGGATAAGACTTCCTTGCTACGTACGTAATTAGTGCCTCTATACCTACGTTATGTCAACTCAAACCCAAATAAATCTAAAGCACTGCAATACATGAAAGATTGTGTATATAATGAAATATTATTTACAAAATCACCCAATAAACCACTTTGGAACTCTTTCCGCTTCCATAACCTTGTAATTAGTTTAGGGAAACTATGCAATATGGTATACTCATATTAAATTCTTTGTATATCAGTCTACATTCCAAAAACGAACATCTGTCGTTGGTGGTGCACTACGCCAGGTTGTTTCTACATGCTCTCCAGACACTACGATATATGAACATACTCCTACACTCAATGGATGGAATTTGGTGGTTTCTCTGTACTTTTACACTCACTAAATTATAAATTAGTATGAAATAAAGTGGGGTTGTGTGCAAATTGTCTTAGGATATGACGTTATCAATTTTATATACAAAATAATCTGAGATAATTTCAGACATTGCGAAGGTAAGTGGTTCTATATCCAAAAGGAAAACAGACATTCTTTACTTATATGGCAACAGTTTATTACAGACGAGGATTCTGTAGTTAGTTAGTCAGTCAGTCAGTCAGTCAGTCAGTCAGTCAGTCAGACAAACAACCAACCAACCAACAGACAGACAGACAGACAGTCTCTTTGAACTTTTTAACAAAATTAAACCTCAAAAGTATCTCGTTTACCTTGTATGTTGGCAAAATTGTTCACTTCATTTACCTACCATATATTTGATTAAAAGCCAATTGATAACCAAGCGAATATGTGTATCCGAGAGACATTATGGATTACACACAGTAATTTCGTTGTGGACTAACTTGTTCTATAGATTTACTAAACTACTAATTTTCTCACCTAAATGTTAGTCCTAATCCAGATTGTGCATGTAAGCATAGACCGCCCTCAACGTTGGTGGAGAGTCTATGATGTAAGGAAGGTCCTTATGTAAACTATAAAATCATGAGAATAAGTTTTCATAAAATACATTTAATAATAATCTTAGAAATAACCCAGTATTTGTTATTTGTAGGAATTGTGTAAATATTAGATTTTTATTTAAAATATCTTCTCATGTCATGTTCATGACAATATCATACGATGGAGTCTTCATCATGTACTTTTTTGCAAACAATGGCAGGTCCCCATCACTACACGAAAAGTCAAATTTACCCATCTTTACCCAACCTTTACCCCTACCTGTGACCCACCTAACCACCATCTCTGTCCAGGGATAGTACGAGACGAGGTACCACCTTTAATTGTCTACAGCCCCCAGGAGAGAAATCACTCTGGGTAAATTAACTCAAAGGTGGAACTTTATCTCATACTCACCACATTCACACATCCTCTGCTCAAGCTTTACCCAGGGTGGAAAGACATGGTCAAATACTATGACTTTTCGTATAGTGCATAGTTACATTAACTAATATGTCTTTACTTTCCCAATGATATCACACGAGGGCGCTCTACTATTAATAAGGAAGGAGCAAGCGAGAGTGATTTTGCTCTGCAGTTTATAGTTGATGTTCATTGAGTCGACGAAAGTCACTTTCACCATCGCGCGAATTCTCTGAAAATATTATAAATGAAATAATTGGAATCAGCATCAAATCAACAGACCTGCTATAGACCGGGTTAGGGATTTCTGGGTATGTTAGCAACGGCGATGATTAACTTTTTGTCATAAAACCTTAGCATTTGGGTGTTTGAGACACACACAATTCTTGTTTGAAACACACACAATCCTTGTTCGAAACACTCTGAATTCTGGACATAAGACCTTAGCATTTGGGCATTTTCTGCAACAATTTACTCTAAAACAGCACACATCAAAGGGCCGTCAACACGGATTGACAGTTTGGGTAGTCTGCACGATGGGTGTTTTCGGTGACCAACACCCCGCACAATTCTGACTCTCTGACGCCCAAGCGGTGGCAGTCGCTCATCATGGATGGGTGGGTACCCCGGCGAACTTTCATATGTACCCCTTTTCTAGTTAATATTTCAATGAAAAAGAAACCACCCCCCCCTTCCTTTTTTTTTATAGTGAATCTGGGAGAAAATCACTTCAAAAACCCCCTTCTTTCCGAAATCCGGGAAGTTTTACCTTCAACTAGCCCTGGATTTCTATGCTATGGGGTTTTGACACGTCGTGTCAAAACCCCATAGCCCCGCCGTAGCGTATAAATCCAGAGGTATATACCTTCAACGACACCTAATCCATACAGAGAGAGAGAGAGAGAGAGAGAGAGAGAGAGAGAGAGAGAGAGAGAGAGAGAGAGAGAGAGAGAGAGAGAGAGAGAGAGAGAGAGAGAGAGAGAGAGAGAGAGAGAGAGAGAGAGAGAGAGAGAGAGAGAGAGAGAGAGAGAGAGAGAGAGAGAGAGAGAGAGAGAGAGAAGAAATGGGGCATCGTACCCATATTCTCGGAGGGTGATCTGAAAAAGTACCCCCTTTTTACGATTCAACGGACCTAGATGGCCGACGAGATGCGAAACATCCATTGGACCGCGACCAAGAAAACAGGTCGTAAATTGTGATATTGCGATTCTGAAGAATCACTTTCACGGTCGTCATGCTCGCAGACGGTGTACGCGTTTCGCTCAAGGGACGACTTACTCCGTATGCAAGCAGGACTACTATCACGGCAGAGTACCATCTAATTTGGATGAAGAATCATTGAAGTTTGAGCGTATCATACACCACTTTTTAAAATTTGATGTAGAACTGGACGTGTGTACTCTACGAAAAGACACAGCGAGAGAGGGGTGAAAAAAGGAGACACGAGAAACATCTGTGGAAAGCGGAATGGTCACCGAAAACACTGGACATCGCGTAGACGTCTACTGACTGCTCGAGCGCTCTCTTCAACGTTGAAAGCGGCATCTTCTGATGTTCATAAATGCTTAGCATTTGAGAGTTAATGTCAACAATTTACTCTGTTCGACAGACCAGAAGTTAGTGTGTCTTAGACACCACACGAAATTGTAACAGTGTGTAAAGCAGGATGCTTTGAAGAAGTTACCTCCGACTAACGCATCTTTTGATGTGTTCTGTGTTAGAGTAAATTGTAGCATAAAACGTCAAATGCTAAGGTCTTATGACCAGGATTCAGTGTGTCTCAAACAAGGATTGCGTGTGTGTCTCAAACAAGAATTGTGTGTGTCTCAAACACCCAAATGCTAAGGTTTTATGACAAAAAGTGTATTACATATTACAAAATGGGGCTGTTCATTACCATGGTTACAATGATGCTGTAATAAAAGTGAAACATGTTTTGAGCACCTCATATAAATGATTACGTCTGTAATAATTAAAGTCAATCTCCTTTCTTTCAAATTACGTCGCTGATTATGTCATTTACTCCAAACAGTGTCAATTTTATCGACTAATAAATTATTGATTATTTGTGACGCTTTCTCACTATCCACAAGTGTTTGTATTTTCGATATGTTGAAATGAGGAAATATTTTGTAATTCATAGATTACTATAACTTGCTGTGGTCTGGTATTTTTACATGTCTTTATATAAACATACCTAATTGTAATATACTGAAGGGAACATTCTAACATTCTAACATCAAGCAATTATCAAATGCATGGCCTTAATTCAACCCATCTCCAATTTTTTGTAATTAACAAAACTGTTTCGAAAATTTACAGTGGCTGATCATGAAACAAAAACGTAACATCAAATTACTGTACGTAGAGGGCGCTATACAATATCCCGCCCCAACAGAACATATGGGATATGCCCGGGGATATGTTATATTCTGTCTTGAGAACTAACAAATGATATGACAAACATTTATGTTATTTCTGTGGTTGCATAAATTATTTTTCAATCAAATTATAATTTTTTTTAATTTCATCTTGTAGAGGTAGGTGACTAATAGTTGAAGATGCACTGTCTCAATAAACTACAGCCGTAATTCATCCTCGATACGTTTTGCCATTTTTTATATTTGTAACTAAGATTATAAAAATAGCAGAGTTGTATAATAAACTCTTCCGTAAATTTACGGACTTCGTTTGAACTCATTCAGCCATCGTGAGAACGAAGCTGGAATGCTGTACAGCAACGTTCTGGAACACTAGAATTCGCTAGCGACACATGACTTGCATGCGCGCGCAACTGTAGTAGCAACGCACACAGCAAACATTCGATACCAAACTTCGTTTGACGAAACTTTGTGTGCTCATTCAACATCGCTAAATACGTTTATTTTCCCTGAATTCTTAATCACTATGCAAACAATGGCCTTTACTTGTTATGGCAATATCTTGGGTAAGTTACTGTCATACATCTAAATCAATTTTAAATGAAATATTATGTCCCAGTAATTTGAGTAAAGAATGTACATTGTATTCTACCAATGAAAGTTTGCTATCAAGCAATATTTCTGGTCAACGTTGGTTACACAAAAGACATTTCTGCTGATATTTTGTGCTTAGCAACCTGCCCAAAAAGAAATAAATGCATCTGTATAAATACATTTTCACACAGAATTGGTTTAGAAACGATGACTTGTTTCTAAAAGACTCACAAGATATAAGTAATACATCAGAAATACAAGTATATAAACAAGACATAATACTGTACATCTTAGTCTGTCTCAAGCTGTGCTACAACTACCTACTAGCAGCAAGTCTCTCTATTGATCACAGTGTAATCTTTCATTCCCTGATGTTTAGTGACCGGTCAGTTTCTCCAGCGTGGGGGGGGGGGGGGGTCGGGGTCGGTGGATTCTTCCAGCAGGACGACAAAAAGTCAATGAGCCCCCCCCCCATCTGTAAAACCGAAAATAGGCTGAACCCCCTATCCTACCACTTAATTCTAAAACAAGATGACCCCCCCCCCCCCATATATCATATTCACATTCACATATTCACAGGTATTTTTTTATCGTGACTAAGTTTGGACATGTAGTATCCGAAATAGAAAGTGTATTAATCCCTTCTGACAAGTTCATAGTGACGAGTAGAACAATTTAGATTAACTTCTTTTATAAACTATCTATGAAGATTACCATTACGAAACGTTCAAGTTCACTTTTGCCCAAAAAGTCCAATATAAGTGAAGCATTGATTGTGAAACAGCCAAGCATTTACATGACATGTTCTGTAACTAGTGGCGTAGCTAGGTAATACATGTATATGTACTGTATGTATAGTTATGTTTGAACTCTTACGCGACATAATATTAAAGAATTGATGTAAGAAACAGGGACAAGAACAAATATTGACATGTACCACATTTCAGACAAGGCTATATGCCATTGTATAAAGGTTTTTTTTATTCAACCCACAATTTTCAAAACAGCATGACCCCCCTGCCAATAAACAGGGTGACACCCCCATCGACCGCCATCACCCCTCCCCCTCCCCCTCCCCACCCTGCAACTGACTGGTCCCTTAATTGTAAACAATCTTTTGATAAGACCAAGGCAGGCATGTCATTACACAGATAATATGACTCACACACAAATGTACACTTAAACTCAATTCACTCAAACAGTAAACAAACAACACCAACATTTGATGTTAAATTACCAACTACAACACAATACAGCTTTACAATATTTATCCATATTATGCCAGAACAAACACAGGTCAGTTTTCTTTCTCCTTCTCAGGGGCAAAAATCTGGAATAGCATCCCTGTCAACATAAGATGTATCAATACGCTTAACGAATTTAAGCGATCTTATAAACAATTTCTTCTAGAAGAGTAAATTAAACCACTGTACAATTTATTGTTACCGTATGTTCTTCATAAGTACTATGAACTCCGAGGTACTATGTATTTCCTTTTGATATATCACTTTGCTGTCAAACATTGTATATAACTATGGTAGGGGACAGACTTGAATAGCTGTAAGGCTGCTTTTTCACAAAAACTTGTTGGGGGGGGGATATATTTTTATTTTTTTTATTTATTTTTTTTTGGGGGGGACTTGAAAATATATGGATAGTGTACCTGAAAAAATGTTATGGGTTGTACCTGAAAATTTTATGGGTTGTACCTGAAAATTTTGTACCTGAAAATAAATTAACATCATGACTTTTCAAACATGGGAAAATAAGCTTTTAAAATGTTGGTTTTCCTTTGTCAATAATAACAACAACAACAACAACAACAACAACAACAACAACAGCTACAAACAACAGTTGCTCACAAGTTAGTAAAATGAAAAACAAAAACAGTCAAATTTTAATTTTCTTTTAATAAACTGTTAATGTAATGATAAATTGAAATGGGCGAATTGAGTGGTACAGATTGTTTTTTGTCTGAAAATACCAGTGTCTTTCATGTACACTACTATCTACTGAAATTTGGTTCATTTAATGTGTGAAATTACCTTTACACTGTACTGAAAATATTCTTTGTGACATGACTGTGTTTTGGTTTGTGGTTAACACAATGATATGTAACTTTTTCATGTAAATTCTTACTAGTATTAAATGACAGACAAATATGACAGACAACATTTTACATTTGCAGCTCTTGGTTAGTTAAAAAAAATGAGTTGGAAAAGGTTCATCTCAGCCTGCCATCAAAATGTAAAAGATGCACCTGCACTAAAACATACTTGACAAGTATCAAAAACTTCTGTGCAAGGTATTTTTTCATCCTATAGATATGACTATAATTTTCAACATAAACTTTTAATAACACATTCTAAATATTTCCTAAAATTAGCATATTGGCAACGTCTGCTACATGTGAAACAGAAGACAATATCTCACAAGCTGAGTTAACAGAGAAAAAGTAAAAAAAGTTTTTTGCACATACTTTTCAACTTTGCATGAATATACTATTACTTGTAAATATAAAGATAAATAAATAAACTTTGACATAACTCTCAATATAAAGTTACCCTAAAGATATATATGGCAGGAATGAGGTAGTGAACTGAAACAATATGAGCAAATACTCCAATATAGTCTCAATAAACATTTTCATAAAGTAGTGTTTGCACAAACTGTGGAATTTTTTTGGAATGCTTATAAAAACATATCTCTGTAAAACATATCTGAATATAAATTTGATGAATATGACTGGGATGCGCTTGTCAGAAACGGTGACATTTCCAAATTGAAAGTGAAAGAACTTGATAAGTACCTTTCCAACTATGAAATTCCAGCTGTGGCAGGAATGCACAAAATAGACAAAGTTGAGGCTGTAAGATGCCACTATTATCAATCTAAAGAAAGTGAGAGTGATTTGTCATCTGATGACAGTGACAGTGAGAATGATGATACAGCTAGTTCCAACTCTGATGAAGTTGAAGGAGAAATTGGGTCTGATGATGATGACAATGCCATGTTTATATACACAAGATCTGGAAGGAGAGCTACCACTTGGAAATCAAAAATTTAAATAAACACATTCTGAGACTTTGTTTAAAATCCTGCATTCACCTTTGTAATCCAATGTCAAAACCAGTCCAATAATCAGGCTCTTACAAGGTAAATGTATTACCAGGTTCATTAAGATATATAATTACTATGATAATAGGGCCATCTTAATTATCATTACCACTAATATATATCACTTGATTCCTATTCTGTTAGATGAAATGTGGCTGGTATGTTTGAGTCATACATTTATTTTCTTTTGACATTATATTGAACTAATTTACATCAAATAAGAACGGGATACATGGCAATGCATTTTATTAAGAGTTTTTTCAGTGTTATTTAGACCAATTTGATTTCTTTTAGCACACATTTAGGAAACTGAACTGGAACAATACAGTATAAAACTCTCTTTAGATAACATGTGCATCACAATTGACATTCAACTGTAACACTACTAGTATAATGTACTGATACAATATTGAACAGAAAACAAAGACTCAGTTGGTCTGCTGATCATTTTACAAGAGTTATTCAAAGTGTAATTCAAGTATATGTTGTTTTTTGGAAAGGCAATGCACTGGTTAACATAACATTTTGTTTTAACTGGTGTTTGTGTATATATATACACACAATATACAAATTGATTATATATATAATGGACAAAGTTGGTATTAAGTGTATTATGTACAGTTTTGTACTTGGTATGGAATGTTAACGCACTGGAAGAGTATTCCAAAAAAAATTATTCGGGTGGGGGGTACTTGAAAATTTATTCGGGTAGGGGGGGGTACTTGAAATATTTGGGGCTTTGGCAGGGGGGGGGGGTACTTGAAAAAGTTTGGAATATGGCAGGGGGAGGTACTTGAAAAAAAATTAGGGTTTTACAAAAAATCTCCCGACCCCCCTAACAAGTTTTTGTGAAAGCAGCCTAAGCTAAATCCTGATTCCCCCATTTACCCACGAAATAGTATTTTTGTATGTGTATTTGTAATGTTCATTTGTGCTTTTGGTAAATAAACACTATATATATACAATAGATATCCCACAGTGTCCCTATCCTGAAGACCCTACTCCACTGGTGATATGACAAACACTAATTAAACATCAGGGAGTGAAAGATGAATAGAGAAACTTGCTGCTAGTAGGTAGTTGTAGAACAGCTTGAGACAGGCTAAAGAGATACAGTTGGTCGAACATTGTTGTAGTGATTTATCCAACCGTTCTGTACTGCATACTGTGACCAATAGAGAAACTTGCTGCTAGTAAGTAGTTTCAGCACAGCACAGCTTGAAACAGGCTAATAACAGATACAGTTTGTAGAGGAAACAATTGTTGCACTGTCCTTGTTCTTGTTGATGACATCACAAGAGTTGCTTTAATTTTTTATTATAAAGCATACTATGATTTTGAATGACGGACATCTATTGCAGAGCTTAGCGAGCTCGAGAGACATCAAAGGACCACTAGGAGAGCTGGACCATATAGCTGCAATAATTGTAGCGTCTTGTTGCGGTTTTGTGGGGGTGGGGGGTGGGTGGGTTTTTTTGTGTTTAACCCGCACCTTAGGTGCGGGTTAAACACAAAAACTTAAAAAGTCACCAAAACAGACGAAATAAACCCACAAAACCGCAACAAGACGCTACAATTATTGCAGCTATGGACCATAGAGCTCGAGAGATATGGGGCAGCGCATGGGCATGGATATGGGGAGGTGCAGTGCGCCCCCAACGCTAACCTGTGTACGTGATTTTTAGCATGAGAATGGGAGACTGTTGGGGATTCCCCATTACTCAACATGTTCATACCATTACCAACTCGCCGCGGCTGCTACGCATTTCACAGTGACTTCCCTATTCACACGGAACGTGAAGTGTCGGAGCATTCGTAAGAGCAGTGTGTTCTTCCTTGTTTTTTCTACGAGTGCCCCCAGGTTGAAGATTGACTTACTCAAGTGTACAGTACTGACTTGAGTTTTCTCCAACGCTGTTGCTTGTTGTAATTTGTAAAGACTAAAGTACACTGTTGGTAAGTGAAATATGATATTGATAAGATTGTGTAGTACCAGGAAGTACACGTATACAACCAGACTGTTGTGGAGATACCGGAATGTGTATGCGACCATGGATCTAATATTGTTAGGGCAGGATGTGTTCACCATCATTGGACAGTTGTCCTCCTGCAAAAAAATGTCCCTTTCTTTTGGAACGTTGTCAGAATCGAGTCTCGTACACCGTTTAAAAGGAGGACGACCATCGTATCCCTTAACTTGTATCAATCTATAAATAGTACTATGGTGATGGATCAACTCGTCCCATTTCAACTCGTCCAATTTTCAACTCACCCCATTTTCAACTCGCCCCAACTCTTTACAATATAATTTACCTGTGCATATATGAAATCGAAGCTAGAAGTACTCAGATTGGAGGGTCTGTGGTATCTCGTATTCCACTAATGAAGTACCACTGCTAGCTGTAAACACATACTACAATACTTAGGGGAGAACCATTTGATTTCGGGGGGGGGGGGTATGGAGGATTTTGAGAAGAAAAAAATTTGTTTCCAGGTGAACCAGAAAAAAAAGAATTTTGATCCTGTAATGGCTTGAGAAAAAAAAATTGTCATAACAGACAGAAGTGAAAAAAAAATTTGTCACAATGCACCAGAAATGAGCAAATTTGGAAACCTTATTCTCATGTATTCTTTGGCGGCGCGGCAAATGTTTTTAATACAAGTATAAATTCCTGTTTTTTTACAGCACTTATCATTAAAGCATGCACTATATAGCTCTGCTTTAAACCCAAGTGCACACAAAGTTTTCCTTTCCTTTTCTGACCCAAAAAAACATTTCAGGATTTTTGTTGCAGTATCTCAATGACACAGTCAATATCTGAAGGGGACTATTTGGATTCTGTAAATTAAGACAATTTGCTAATTCTTCTACTTGCACAGAACAAGTTATTTAGAGGTACAGTTGTGAACCATTGTGATTTGGTATAGGTATGAATAACGCATTACAAACAATGACTAATTAAATAAAAATTTGCACAGCTACTCCATTTCAAAAAAAAAAAATTGATGCAGGACTGACAGTAGAAAAAAAAATTGCTGTCACTCTGACTGGAAAAAAAAAATTTGCTCCCATACCTACTTCCTCCATACCCCCCCCCCCAGAAATCAAATGGTTCTCCCCTTAGTTGCGTTAACTAGGGAGCTGGGAGGAGATGCGTCTCCAAAACCCATACGCGCGGAAGTCGTAAGCGTGTCAGTCACTAATATTCGATCTCCTGGTTATTATCATTATTATTTCTTATTTTGGTTGTAAACATTAAGTCCTAATGTGAAAAGTGATAATTCATGACTGAGGAAAGTTGTTGTGCTAGTATAAGTTCTAGATCTACCAAACACTTAGCCAAAACCCACACCACTTTCTGCTACGAAATGTTACATTTGCTACGCTTCAACTGGCCACGTAGGTAAAATCATGTAAATTTTTCTGTCCCAGTACTTCGAGTCCATGTATCGTTTAGATTTATAAACGTTACTAGTGTTATTGGGGCGAGTTTAAAATGGTACGAGTTAAAATTGGGACGAAATGAATCGCAATCATTATAAATGTATCACACATGAAAAAAAATATTGATTCAATTCAGTGTCTATAAGTATATATGTTAGTTTTGTCTACACTCTCATTCCAAAACACTCAAGTTCATACACATGACCAAATATATAGGAGGACGCCTGTATGTTTTATTCTGAAAATATTATTTGCCAAATACCGTATGTTCCATATCTTGTTGCGAGAGGTCATTTTTCCGGTATAACAGAAAAATTACCTCAGGTAGTAAAATGTGGAACAGTATTTGGTAATTTAAATACCAGTATACGTCACCTGCGACTATATATGAATTCATTTTTGAATGTCTAAAAATGCTGTTTCATTTCAAAATAAAATCACTTTCACATTATATACTGCACATTTTAGTTTCGCATGACAACTTTTTCCAAGACAGAATTGGATGTTAAATCTAGCACAGATTTTACCAAACTCTTGCTAGATTGTTCATCCTGTAATATTCATGATTATTTTAGGAATTATACATACTATCATAGACAAAAGAAAGTTCAAGTTGTCGGTCTGTTCACTGCACAACTTTCCATTTATCTCTCGTACCACACTTGTGACTAGTATTGTCAAACTCTGATATATATATATATATATAACTCAGTGAGTGTCAATCTGCTAAGACAGTGCTCTATACCGCAGTGGCAGAGCGCAATAGTTTTGGTAGTTCTGGAACTCTTTCTTGGTTGTAACTCAAAGTCTCACGCATAGTGCGATCATCAGACAACAAAGACAAAGTGCGATCATCAGTTGTCTGATGATCGCACTATGCGTGAAACTCCGAGTTACAACCAAGAAAGAGTTCCAGAACTACCAAAACTATATATATATATATACCATCCAACAATCCCGACGCATAATTGTCCAATCAGGTTGTTTATGAAGTCATTATGTAGATCAACATGTGCAGCTGAAATGAACTCATTGCCAAGAAAATTCAAATCAGGTGTGCTTTGATTTCTGGAAGTAAATAATAACTACCACCACTACTAAGGGATGGTTCTAATGTGTTCAGGGGAACAAATCTTGAATATTGTCTTTGATTGCTACTCTTTACATGTGACAGTGACTGCGTCCAATCAAATTCATTCTGAATCTCACATGCACACTAAGACAAACAGTAGGGAAGCTAACAACATCTCCAACATGTACAGTATTTTGTTGGTAGCAAATCAGATTAATATTGTTACATTTATAAATAGAAAAATATATTTAACAAACCAGTGACATGTCAGTATTTTGCTGATTATGGAAATATTCTGCTTCTTTTTTTTCTTTTTGACAGAATAAAGAGCTGAAAAGAAGACAGAAAGTAGCATGGCAGAAGACATAGACCCAAACACCAATTTAAATAAAATCCCATATAAAATTCTATTAACGTTACATAAATATTTAGATACATTAGATTCACAGAGGAACTGGAGAAGCTTGATAGCAGCTATTCCAGATAACCCATATACGTAAGTATTTGTCTCTAATAAATTAGTAATTGATTGCCCTCCTTGTCATATGTGTCTTGGGATTAAATTCAGCCAATATCATTATTATACAAATTTCATCACTTTGCTACTTTTCTACTCCAAAGCTCACTGGTCATATGTGATGTATGCATCTTAGGTGTACATGTCATTTTTGGTTGTTTATGTAGAAAAAAAAATTTGATACCAAGTCATCAAAAAGCAAAACTTTCATGTGTTTCCAAGTACCGTGTGTAATCCCAAGGTATGTCTTAATTTGATCTGTTCTCTTGTACTCATTTGTTTCTCTGTCTGTCATTTTAAATTTGTCAAAAGTCATAATTGCTCAGGAGACCCCCAAAATTCACATGTGACTTGGACAACATACTGCAGCTGTGCTTTACTGAGCAATGAGGAACAAAACAAATTGGTACTGTTAGAAAACTGACACCAAGTCCGATAATATACCTTGGGATTTCATATAAGTGAAAAAACACACAAAACTTCTGAATTTAAAGGGGTACAAGCTGAGTTTATACATTTTTGGGTAAAATTTATGCTGCATATTTATTGTACTTACTGAAGCATATTAATCATTATGTAACTATCACTTGCAATTGACTGAACTCAAACCTGGTGATAATACAGTATATAACATACATGTATAAACAATCTGATGACGTCATTTTTGATACTTATAAAAAAAAAGTTGAGGCATCCTGACGAGGCAAGCAGCTGTTCTAACAAAACCAGTTTGATGACATGTGTCGACATTAATATTATTAATAGACTGAGTATAATAGTTTTATTAAGGTTTTATGTAAGTATTTTCACATTAGTAAAATGTTTGAAGCTAAGCCACTTTAAGTGTCAAACTCTTTGTTGTATTTAGTCTCATAGCAAATACACACAAACAATGAGCAGTACATGATCACTAAAGCTCTAATGATGTTGATTATAAGTTTATCACCAAGCCTACATGTCTGACACATATATTATTTTCATCTTTTGATACTACAATATGGGTAGATAAGGACAACACTCCAGACTTCTTGTCAGAAGTGTTATTCCTATATCTACCCATACACATGTATATAAGTGTCAGTATTAAAGATGTGTGTGACACATAGTTAGGGATAAAATGAATACCTCAATGTAGGATTCAAAACTAAATTCTCTTAGACCTCAGACCCCCCCCCCCCCCCCCCCCCAACTAAAGTGGCCAAAATTGATAATTGTTCAGCCAGCACAATCAATATCAAATCAGTATGTACCCCGGTAGTAGTATATACTATGAATACAAGGCCAGTGTGTATTGAGAAAATTGCTCTTTTATCAACACTTTATTGTCTTTGTAAAAGGCTGACAGCAATAACAACAAGAGTAGAAACCAGTATTTGAACAACTGTGAACATTGTGCTATGATTTCATGGATGGCCTGAAAAAGTACATTTATGGACGGCATAATACCTTGTTGTTTTTATATTGATCTCTCAGAGCTTGTTTGTTAGTCTCTCAAAATCGTTTGATGGATTTTTGTACAGTGTGTTAGGAGAGCATACATCTGGACTGGTCAAATGACTTACCAAATGTACCCGCTGTCCCTAACAGACACAATGAAAAGAAATTTAAAAGAGTGAGATGTATGCGTCATCTGCATGCACACACAGTGAATGTCATGTATTTTGACCTCATTCCCCAACATGTCTTCACTGTCATACATTTACTAGGAGTGAAAATTCTTACATTTCGCGATTGGACATTTTTCCCGAAATATTTCTATTTTGAGGTGCAAAACAGATTCAATTAAAAGTAAAATCAATTTTGTAAGATGAGAACTAAAATGGGTCAAACCCACCTTCATCAGGTGTTTGATACTAAGAAAAACATTGGTGCTCTAATGTGTGCATGGAGGTGTAATACATTTATAAGTGGTTTATTTCATTTAGACTAAATGTAGCAAAAAAGGCAATCTTGCTATTGAAGTGACACAGTGTGGCATATACAGTTTCTTATTAGTTTCTGTGTTGTATCAAACAGAAAAGCAGCATCGTATTGTGAAATTGACAGTATATATGCATGTTTTGATGCACATAATCATGATACATAATTATGTAATAATTGATAATTTGTTGTATGACTTACAGGAATAGTGCAGATGTTGAAAACTTCAGTTTAGAATTAATGCGAGGTGGCAGCCCCACTGCATCATTGTTACGAGATCTTGGTAACCGTGGATACACTGTCAGACAGCTTATCTCTTACTTGGAATCCATGAAACATGAAAATGCTTTGAAACTCATTAAAAAGGAGGGTAAGATTTTATTGTACTCTTGTAGCACAGATGATTAGAAATTCACTCTTATAACAAAGGCACAGTTTGAAATGGTCAACTTAATGAGATGGGGTAGGATGTAATATAGATGGTGATAGAGGTGGGGTAGGGTGTAATATAGATGGTGATAGAGGTGGGGTAGGATGTAATGTAGATGGTGATAGAGGTGGGGTAGGATGTAATATAGATGATGACGGGTGGGGTAGGATGTAATATAGATGGTGATAGAGGTGGGTTAGGATGTAATGTAGATGGTGATAGAGGTGGGGTAGGATGTAATATAGATGGTGATAGAGGTGGGGTAGGATGTAATATAGATGGTGATAGAGGTGGGTTGGGATGTAATGTAGATGGTGATAGAGGTGGGTTAGGATGTAATATAGATGGTGATAGAGGTGGGTTGGGATGTAATGTAGATGGTGATAGAGGTGGGTTAGGATGTAATATAGATGGTGATAGAGGTGGGTTAGGATGTAATGTAGATGGTGATAGAGGTGGGGTAGGATGTAATATAGATGGTGATAGAGGTGGGTTAGGATGTAATATAGATGGTGATAGAGGTGGGGTAGGATGTAATATAGATGGTGATAGAGGTGGGGTAGGATGTAATATAGATGATGATAGAGGTGGGTTAGGATGTAATGTAGATGGTGATAGAGGTGGGGTAGGATGTAATGTAGATGGTGATAGAGGTGGGTTAGGATGTAATGTAGATGGTGATAGAGGTGGGGTAGGATGTAATATAGATGGTGATAGAGGTGGGGTAGGATGTAATATAGATGGTGATAGAGGTGGGTTAGGATGTAATATAGATGGTGATAGAGGGGTTAGGATGTAATATAGATGGTGATAGAGGTGGGGTAGGATGTAATATAGATGATGATAGAGGTGGGGTAGGATGTAATATAGATGGTGATAGAGGTGGGGTAGGATGTAATATAGATGGTGATAGAGGTGGGGTAGGATGTAATATAGATGGTGATAGAGGTGGGTTGGGATGTAATGTAGATGGTGATAGAGGTGGGTTAGGATGTAATATAGATGGTGATAGAGGTGGGTTAGGATGTAATGTAGATGGTGATAGAGGTGGGGTAGGATGTAATATAGATGGTGATAGAGGTGGGGTAGGATGTAATATAGATGGTGATAGAGGTGGGTTGGGATGTAATGTAGATGGTGATAGAGGTGGGTTAGGATGTAATATAGATGGTGATAGAGGTGGGTTGGGATGTAATGTAGATGGTGATAGAGGTGGGTTAGGATGTAATATAGATGGTGATAGAGGTGGGTTAGGATGTAATGTAGATGGTGATAGAGGTGGGGTAGGATGTAATATAGATGGTGATAGAGGTGGGTTAGGATGTAATATAGATGGTGATAGAGGTGGGGTAGGATGTAATATAGATGGTGATAGAGGTGGGGTAGGATGTAATATAGATGATGATAGAGGTGGGTTAGGATGTAATGTAGATGGTGATAGAGGTGGGGTAGGATGTAATGTAGATGGTGATAGAGGTGGGTTAGGATGTAATGTAGATGGTGATAGAGGTGGGGTAGGATGTAATATAGATGGTGATAGAGGTGGGGTAGGATGTAATATAGATGGTGATAGAGGTGGGTTAGGATGTAATATAGATGGTGATAGAGGGGTTAGGATGTAATATAGATGGTGATAGAGGTGGGGTAGGATGTAATATAGATGATGATAGAGGTGGGGTAGGATGTAATATAGATGGTGATAGAGGTGGGGTAGGGTGTAATGTAGATGGTGATAGAGGTGGGGTAGGATGTAATATAGATGGTGATAGAGGTGGGGTAGGATGTAATATAGATGATGATAGAGGTGGGTTAGGATGTAATATAGATGGTGATAGAGGTGGGGTAGGATGTAATATAGATGATGATAGAGGTGGGTTGGGATGTAATGTAGATGGTGATAGAGGTGGGTTAGGATGTAATATAGATGGTGATAGAGGTGGGTTAGAATGTAATGTAGATGGTGATAGAGGTGGGGTAGGATGTAATATAGATGGTGATAGAGGTGGGTTAGGATGTAATATAGATGGTGATAGAGGTGGGGTAGGATGTAATATAGATGGTGATAGAGGTGGGGTAGGATGTAATATAGATGATGATAGAGGTGGGTTAGGATGTAATGTAGATGGTGATAGAGGTGGGGTAGGATGTAATGTAGATGGTGATAGAGGTGGGTTAGGATGTAATGTAGATGGTGATAGAGGTGGGGTAGGATGTAATATAGATGGTGATAGAGGTGGGGTAGGATGTAATATAGATGGTGATAGAGGTGGGTTAGGATGTAATATAGATGGTGATAGAGGGGTTAGGATGTAATATAGATGGTGATAGAGGTGGGGTAGGATGTAATATAGATGATGATAGAGGTGGGGTAGGATGTAATATAGATGGTGATAGAGGTGGGGTAGGGTGTAATGTAGATGGTGATAGAGGTGGGGTAGGATGTAATATAGATGGTGATAGAGGTGGGGTAGGATGTAATATAGATGATGATAGAGGTGGGTTAGGATGTAATATAGATGGTGATAGAGGTGGGGTAGGATGTAATATAGATGATGATAGAGGTGGGGTAGGATGTAATATAGATGGTGATAGAGGTGGGGTAGGATGTAATATAGATGGTGATAGAGGTGGGTTAGGATGTAATATAGATGGTGATAGAGGTGGGGTAGGATGTAATATAGATGGTGATAGAGGTGGGGTAGGGTGTAATATAGATGGTGATAGAGGTGGGGTAGGATGTAATATAGATGGTGATAGAGGTGGGTTAGGATGTAATGTAGATGGTGATAGAGGTGGGGTAGGATGTAATGTAGATGGTGATAGAGGTGGGGTAGGATATGATTGGGGATAGGTACAAGTCATATCCAAGATGATCAGAATAGTGCATGGTCATATCGCTTAAATGCATTTATTTAAGATCCAAGTCATATTTGTGTGCATTTACTGTTGAGAATACATATATATCTCATACAACGCTAAATAAATGTTTACTAGCTACACTCCCTATGGCATACATGTAGGTTGTCCCAGTTTGATGAGACATGACAAGTTGTCACGTTAGCAAACCACTCTCGCCTCTCATGATGTCGTAGACATTTTAAATAACTCAAAGTAAGTCAATATAAATTATTCTCTGTTTCTTTAGTATCATACTGTCTTGTTATAGTCCCAATTATTTCTGTTTTCTTCAGAACCGGTTCACATCACTAAGCAACCTAAATCTGCATCATTGATGGAGAAGCAAACATTGCGTTTGACATGTGAAGCAACAGGATTCCCTTACCCCAAGTATCAATGGTTCCGAACTATCCTTGAAGAAGTTAACGGCATGATTGATAGGAAATGTCAGATTATCCAAACGGGTACTGATAAAGTCCTTGAAGTTCAAAATGTGGATGATGATGATAGTGGCTTATATATATGTCGCATTCACAATAGAATCAGTTACCAATTTACAAAGTGGGTGCAAGTAGATGTCATAGTCAAAAATGGTAAGCTTTCCATACATTGTACAGACAGAAAGATCCATTGTAGTCTACATTCCTTGTATGTAATACATTTAGCTAGTCAGTAACAACAACTTTTCAGTCTGAAGTACACAATCATATGTTAGTTTTTTCTTACTTCAATAATATGTAAAAACTATTTCTAAACAGAAAAGTATGTACCAATGTTTTTGCCTGAATTACACCCCAAACTATGTATTTGTTGATTGATGCATACTATTTACTGGAAAAAAAATTCTGGAAAACAAATTCTGTAAGTGCAGTACATGTAATACATGTAACTAATAACCCTCCTACAACGGTCTAGGTAACCTCGACTAGATTATTTTTAGTTATGGTAATACCTAATCTGGGGTGATTGGAAGGATAGCCCTCGTACAAGGGTCTGGGTAACCAAGACTAGATTATTTATAGTTGTGGTTATACCTAATCTGGGGTGATTGGAAGGATAGCCCTCGTACAAGGGTCTGGGTAACCAAGACTAGATTATTTGTAGTTGTAGTAATACCTAATATGGGGTGATTGGAAGGATAACCTTCCTGTAAGGGTCTGGGTAACTAAGACTAGATTATTTATAGTTGTGGTTATACCTAATCTAGGGTGATTAGAAGGATAACCTTCCTGTAAGGGTCTGGGTAACCAAAACTTTTATTACATGTGGTTACAAACAATATGATCTGGATTGTTTGCATCGGTAACTGATTCTGATTCATGTTTACCCATAGACTGATATACATAAACAACTGCCATACCATATCTTTACCATAGACTGGTATACATAAACGACTGCCATACCATATCTTTACCCATAGACTGGTATACATAAACAACTGCCATACCATATCTTTACCATAGACTGGTATACATAAACAACTGCCATACCATACCTTTATCCATAGACTGGTATACATAAACAACTGCCATACCATACCTTTATCCATAGACTGGTGTACATAAACAACTGCCATACCATATCTTTACCATAGACTGGTATACATAAACAACTGCCATACCATATCTTTACCCATAGACTGGTATACATAAACAACTGCCATACCATACCTTTACCCATAGACTGGTATACATAAACGACTGCCATACCATACCTTTACCCATAGACTGGCATACATAAACAACTGCCATACCATACCTTTACCCATAGACTGGTATACATAAACAACTGCCATACCATATCTTTACCCATAGACTGGTATACATAAACAACTGCCATACCATATCTTTACCCATAGACTGGTATACATAAACAACTGCCATACCATATCTTTACCCATAGACTGGTATACATGAACAACTGCCACACCATACCTTTACCCATAGACTGGTATACATAAACAACTGCCATACCATATCTTTACCCATAGACTGGTATACATAAACAACTGCCATACCATATCATTACAAAATGCAGGTACATTATTAAATTCAGTATGGTACATATCTGTGAGCAGTAAGTGCCAATATTAGATTCAGTATGGTACATGTACATGTATGTGATCAGTTGTACATGTGCCAGGCAGAGATATGCCACAATTTGCACATTTTAAACAAAGCAAAAAACACTTTGAAACTTTATGGCTGATTACATAGTGGTTTTGTACTTATTATCAGTTGTACAACAAAGTTTTTTGCTATATTTTTTGTGCAGAGCCATTGAAAATAGCAGTCCAGCCAGAATCCAAAATAGTTGAAGAAGGAAAAGCTATTAAGTTAGTGTGTGCTGCTATTGCTAAGCCAGCTCCTATTTATCAATGGTTTAGATACGATCAGTATATTGAAAGAGAGACATCATCTGAATTATATGTGAGTACAAACGTTAACGTTCATTCTACATGTATGTCATGTATTGATTAGTAATTCACAAGAACATACTTGTAGAAAGTAATTTCTTTATCTTTGTCATATAGAATCTATAAAAGTGAATTGCAGATCATATACATGTTGTATCTCTTTGTATCATTGTAAAACAGTTTGAAAGTGTCACAGTCCAATTCTATAATTAGATAATTATGTACATTGTACAGCTGTGAGTACTTGAATTGGTCTGTGTGTGTGTCTGTGCGTGTGTTTGTATATTTGTGTGTGTATGTATGTGTGTGTGTGTTAGTATATTTGTGTGTGTATGTGCATGTGCGTGTATTGTGTACATGCATGTATTTGTGTGTGTGTGTGTGTGTGTGTGTGTGTGTGTGTGTGTGTGTGTGTGTGCAAAACTTCAAACATAAGTATCTCCAATTTACATGTAATTACCTTATATTCAGCTTATGTGTGGTGTACAGTGCAATTTTTGATGTCATATTATTTTTCAATTGTGTGTTTTTATTGGTACTTTGTACAGTGGGAGAAAGCATTACCAGAAGACAATGCTGTGTACCGTTGTAAGGTATCCAATATGAACGAAGAAGTGTGGTCTGATGCAGTGCAAGTAACAATCAGTAGGTGTATCTATTAGTTACTGATAATTGATGCAGTGCAAGTAACAATCGGTAGGTGTATTAGTTACTGATAATTGATGCAGTGCAAGTAACAATCGGTAGGTGTATTAGTTACTGATAATTGATGCAGTGCAAGTAACAATCGGTAGGTGTATTAGTTACTGATAATTGATGCAGTGCAAGTAACAATCGGTAGGTGTATTAGTTACTGATAATTGATGCAGTGCAAGTAACAATCGGTAGGTGTATTAGTTACTGATAATTGATACAATGCAAGTAACAATCAGTAGGTGTATCTATTAGTTACTGATAATTGATGCAGTGCAAGTAACAATCAGTAGGTGTATCTATTAGTTACTGATAATTGATGCAGTGCAAGTAACAATCGGTAGGTGTATCTATTAGTTACTGATAATTGATGCAGTGCAAGTGACAATCAGTAGGTGTATCTATTAGTTACTGATAATTGATACAATGCAAGTAACAATCGGTAGGTGTATTAGTTACTGATAATTGATGCAGTGCAAGTAACAATCGGTAGGTGTATTAGTTACTGATAATTGATGCAGTGCAAGTAACAATCGGTAGGTGTATCTATTAGTTACTGATAATTGATACAATGCAAGTAACAATCAGTAGGTGTATCTATTAGTTACTGATAATTGATGCAGTGCTAGTAACAATCAGTAGGTGTATCTATTAGTTACTGATAATTGATGCAGTGCAAGTAACAATCAGTAGGTGTAACTATTAGTTACTTATAATTGATACAATGCAAGTAACAATCAGTAGGTGTATCTATTAGTTACTGATAATTGATGCAGTGCAAGTAACAATCAGTAGGTGTATCTATTAGTTACTGATAATTGATACAATGCAAGTAACAATCAGTAGGTGTATCTATTAGTTACTGATAATTGATGCAGTGCAAGTAACAATCAGTAGGTGTATCTATTAGTTACTGATAATTGATGCAGTGCAAGTAACAATCGGTAGGTGTATTAGTTACTGATAATTGATGCAGTGCAAGTAACAATCGGTAGGTGTATCTATTAGTTACTGATAATTGATACAATGCAAGTAACAATCGGTAGGTGTATTAGTTACTGATAATTGATGCAGTGCAAGTAACAATCGGTAGGTGTATTAGTTACTGATAATTGATGCAGTGCAAGTAACAATCGGTAGGTGTATCTATTAGTTACTGATAATTGATACAATGCAAGTAACAATCAGTAGGTGTATCTATTAGTTACTGATAATTGATGCAGTGCTAGTAACAATCAGTAGGTGTATCTATTAGTTACTGATAATTGATGCAGTGCAAGTAACAATCAGTAGGTGTAACTATTAGTTACTTATAATTGATACAATGCAAGTAACAATCAGTAGGTGTATCTATTAGTTACTGATAATTGATGCAGTGCAAGTAACAATCAGTAGGTGTATCTATTAGTTACTGATAATTGATACAATGCAAGTAACAATCAGTAGGTGTATCTATTAGTTACTGATAATTGATGCAGTGCAAGTAACAATCGGTAGGTGTATCTATTAGTTACTGATAATTGATGCAGTGCAAGTAACAATCAGTAGGTGTATCTATTAGTTACTGATAATTGATGCAATGCAAGTAACAATCGGTAGGTGTATCTATTAGTTACTGATAATTGATGCAGTGGAAGTAACAATCAGTAGGTGTATCTATTAGTTACTGATAATTGATGCAGTGCAAGTAACAATCAGTAGGTGTATCTATTAGTTACTGATAATTGATGCAGTGCAAGTAACAATCAGTAGGAGTATCTATTAGTTACTGATAATTGATGCAGTGCAAGTAACAATCGGTAGGTGTATTAGTTACTGATAATTGATGCAGTGCAAGTAACAATCAGTAGGTGTATCTATTAGTTACTGATAATTGATACAATGCAAGTAACAATCAGTAGGTGTATCTATTAGTTACTGATAATTGATGCAGTGCAAGTAACAATCGGTAGGTGTATCTATTAGTTACTGATAATTGATGCAGTGCAAGTAACAATCAGTAGGTGTATTAGTTACTGATAATTGATGCAGTGCAAGTAACAATCAGTAGGTGTATTAGTTACTGATAATTGATGCAGTGGAAGTAACAATCAGTAGGTGTATCTATTAGTTACTGATAATTGATGCAGTGCAAGTAACAATCGGTAGGTGTATTAGTTACTGATAATTGATGCAGTGCAAGTAACAATCAGTAGGTGTATTAGTTACTGATAATTGATGCAGTGCAAGTAACAATCGGTAGGTGTATTAGTTACTGATAATTGATGCAGTGCAAGTAACAATCGGTAGGTGTATTAGTTACTGATAATTGATGCAGTGCAAGTAACAATCAGTAGGTGTATTAGTTACTGATAATTGATGCAGTGCAAGTAACAATCAGTAGGTGTATTAGTTACTGATAATTGATGCAGTGGAAGTAACAATCAGTAGGTGTATCTATTAGTTACTGATAATTGATGCAGTGCAAGTAACAATCGGTAGGTGTATTAGTTACTGATAATTGATGCAGTGCAAGTAACAATCAGTAGGTGTATTAGTTACTGATAATTGATGCAGTGCAAGTAACAATCGGTAGGTGTATTAGTTACTGATAATTGATGCAGTGCAAGTAACAATCAGTAGGTGTATTAGTTACTGATAATTGATGCAGTGCAAGTAACAATCAGTAGGTGTATTAGTTACTGATAATTGATACAATGCAAGTAACAATCGGTAGGTGTATTAGTTACTGATAATTGATGCAGTGCAAGTAACAATCAGTAGGTGTATCTATTAGTTACTGATAATTGATGCAGTGCTAGTAACAATCAGTAGGTGTATCTATTAGTTACTGATAATTGATGCAGTGCAAGTAACAATCAGTAGGTGTATCTATTAGTTACTGATAATTGATGCAGTGCAAGTAACAATCGGTAGGTGTATTAGTTACTGATAATTGATGCAGTGCAAGTAACAATCGGTAGGTGTATTAGTTACTGATAATTGATGCAGTGCAAGTAACAATCGGTAGGTGTATTAGTTACTGATAATTGATACAATGCAAGTAACAATCAGTAGGTGTATCTATTAGTTACTGATAATTGATGCAGTGCAAGTAACAATCAGTAGGTGTATCTATTAGTTACTGATAATTGATGCAGTGCAAGTAACAATCGGTAGGTGTATCTATTAGTTACTGATAATTGATGCAGTGCAAGTGACAATCAGTAGGTGTATCTATTAGTTACTGATAATTGATGCAGTGCAAGTAACAATTGGTAGGTGTATCTATTAGTTACTGATAATTGATGCAGTGCAAGTAACAATCGGTAGGTGTATTAGTTACTGATAATTGATGCAGTGCAAGTAACAATCGGTAGGTGTATCGATTAGTTACTGATAATTGATACAATGCAAGTAACAATCAGTAGGTGTATTAGTTACTGATAATTGATGCAGTGCAAGTAACAATCGGTAGGTGTATCTATTAGTTACTGATAATTGATACAATGCAAGTAACAATCAGTAGGTGTATCTATTAGTTACTGATAATTGATGCAGTGCTAGTAACAATCAGTAGGTGTATCTATTAGTTACTGATAATTGATGCAGTGCAAGTAACAATCAGTAGGTGTAACTATTAGTTACTTATAATTGATACAATGCAAGTAACAATCAGTAGGTGTATCTATTAGTTACTGATAATTGATGCAGTGCAAGTAACAATCAGTAGGTGTATCTATTAGTTACTGATAATTGATACAATGCAAGTAACAATCAGTAGGTGTATCTATTAGTTACTGATAATTGATGCAGTGCAAGTAACAATCGGTAGGTGTATCTATTAGTTACTGATAATTGATGCAGTGCAAGTAACAATCAGTAGGTGTATCTATTAGTTACTGATAATTGATGCAATGCAAGTAACAATCGGTAGGTGTATCTATTAGTTACTGATAATTGATGCAGTGGAAGTAACAATCAGTAGGTGTATCTATTAGTTACTGATAATTGATGCAGTGCAAGTAACAATCAGTAGGTGTATCTATTAGTTACTGATAATTGATGCAGTGCAAGTAACAATCAGTAGGAGTATCTATTAGTTACTGATAATTGATGCAGTGCAAGTAACAATCGGTAGGTGTATTAGTTACTGATAATTGATGCAGTGCAAGTAACAATCAGTAGGTGTATCTATTAGTTACTGATAATTGATACAATGCAAGTAACAATCAGTAGGTGTATCTATTAGTTACTGATAATTGATGCAGTGCAAGTAACAATCGGTAGGTGTATCTATTAGTTACTGATAATTGATGCAGTGCAAGTAACAATCAGTAGGTGTATTAGTTACTGATAATTGATGCAGTGCAAGTAACAATCAGTAGGTGTATTAGTTACTGATAATTGATGCAGTGCAAGTAACAATCGGTAGGTGTATTAGTTACTGATAATTGATGCAGTGCAAGTAACAATCGGTAGGTGTATTAGTTACTGATAATTGATGCAGTGCAAGTAACAATCAGTAGGTGTATTAGTTACTGATAATTGATGCAGTGCAAGTAACAATCAGTAGGTGTATTAGTTACTGATAATTGATACAATGCAAGTAACAATCGGTAGGTGTATTAGTTACTGATAATTGATGCAGTGCAAGCAACAATCGGTAGGTGTATTAGTTACTGATAATTGATGCAGTGCAAGTAACAATCGGTAGGTGTATTAGTTACTGATAATTGATGCAGTGCAAGTAACAATCAGTAGGTGTATTAGTTACTGATAATTGATGCAGTGCAAGTAACAATCAGTAGGTGTATTAGTTACTGATAATTGATACAATGCAAGTAACAATCGGTAGGTGTATTAGTTACTGATAATTGATGCAGTGCAAGTAACAATCAGTAGGTGTATCTATTAGTTACTGATAATTGATGCAGTGCTAGTAACAATCAGTAGGTGTATCTATTAGTTACTGATAATTGATGCAGTGCAAGTAACAATCAGTAGGTGTATCTATTAGTTACTGATAATTGATACAGTGCAAGTGACAATCAGTAGGTGTATCTATTAGTTACTGATAATTGATGCAGTGCTAGTAACAATCGGTAGGTGTATCTATTACCGGTAGTTACTGATAATTGATGCAGTGCAAGTAACAATCAGTAGGTGTATCTATTAGTTACTGATAATTGATGCAGTGCTAGTAACAATCAGTAGGTGTATCTATTAGTTACTGATAATTGATGCAGTGCTAGTAACAATCGGTAGGTGTATCTATTAGTTACTGATAATTGATGCAGTGCAAGTAACAATCAGTAGGTGTATCTATTAGTTACTGATAATTGATGCAGTGCAAGTAACAATCGGTAGGTGTATTAGTTACTTATAATTGATGCATTGCAAGTAACAATCAGTAGGTGTATTAGTTACTGATAATTGATGCAGTGCAAGTAACAATCGGTAGGTGTATTAGTTACTGATAATTGATACAATGCAAGTAACAATCGGTAGGTGTATTAGTTACTGATAATTGATGCAGTGCAAGTAACAATCAGTAGGTGTATCTATTAGTTACTGATAATTGATACAATGCAAGTAACAATCGGTAGGTGTATTAGTTACTGATAATTGATGCAGTGCAAGTAACAATCGGTAGGTGTATTAGTTACTGATAATTGATGCAGTGCAAGTAACAATCGGTAGGTGTATTAGTTACTGATAATTGATGCAGTGCAAGTAACAATCGGTAGGTGTATTAGTTACTGATAATTGATGCAGTGCAAGTAACAATCGGTAGGTGTATTAGTTACTGATAATTGATACAATGCAAGTAACAATCAGTAGGTGTATCTATTAGTTACTGATAATTGATGCAGTGCAAGTAACAATCAGTAGGTGTATCTATTAGTTACTGATAATTGATGCAGTGCAAGTAACAATCGGTAGGTGTATCTATTAGTTACTGATAATTGATGCAGTGCAAGTGACAATCAGTAGGTGTATCTATTAGTTACTGATAATTGATGCAGTGCAAGTAACAATCGGTAGGTGTATCTATTAGTTACTGATAATTGATGCAGTGCAAGTAACAATCGGTAGGTGTATCTATTAGTTACTGATAATTGATACAATGCAAGTAACAATCAGTAGGTGTATCTATTAGTTACTGATAATTGATGCAGTGCAAGTAACAATCGGTAGGTGTATCTATTAGTTACTGATAATTGATGCAGTGCAAGTAACAATCAGTAGGTGTATCTATTAGTTACTGATAATTGATGCAGTGCAAGTAACAATCGGTAGGTGTATCTATTAGTTACTGATAATTGATACAATGCAAGTAACAATCAGTAGGTGTATCTATTAGTTACTGATAATTGATGCAGTGCTAGTAACAATCAGTAGGTGTATCTATTAGTTACTGATAATTGATGCAGTGCAAGTAACAATCAGTAGGTGTATCTATTAGTTACTGATAATTGATACAATGCAAGTAACAATCAGTAGGTGTATCTATTAGTTACTGATAATTGATGCAGTGCAAGTAACAATCAGTAGGTGTATCTATTAGTTACTGATAATTGATACAATGCAAGTAACAATCAGTAGGTGTATCTATTAGTTACTGATAATTGATGCAGTGCAAGTAACAATCGGTAGGTGTATCTATTAGTTACTGATAATTGATGCAGTGCAAGTAACAATCAGTAGGTGTATCTATTAGTTACTGATAATTGATGCAATGCAAGTAACAATCGGTAGGTGTATCTATTAGTTACTGATAATTGATGCAGTGGAAGTAACAATCAGTAGGTGTATCTATTAGTTACTGATAATTGATGCAGTGCAAGTAACAATCAGTAGGTGTATCTATTAGTTACTGATAATTGATGCAGTGCAAGTAACAATCAGTAGGAGTATCTATTAGTTACTGATAATTGATGCAGTGCAAGTAACAATCGGTAGGTGTATTAGTTACTGATAATTGATGCAGTGCAAGTAACAATCAGTAGGTGTATCTATTAGTTACTGATAATTGATACAATGCAAGTAACAATCAGTAGGTGTATCTATTAGTTACTGATAATTGATGCAGTGCAAGTAACAATCGGTAGGTGTATCTATTAGTTACTGATAATTGATGCAGTGCAAGTAACAATCAGTAGGTGTATTAGTTACTGATAATTGATGCAGTGGAAGTAACAATCAGTAGGTGTATCTATTAGTTACTGATAATTGATGCAGTGCAAGTAACAATCGGTAGGTGTATTAGTTACTGATAATTGATGCAGTGCAAGTAACAATCAGTAGGTGTATTAGTTACTGATAATTGATGCAGTGCAAGTAACAATCGGTAGGTGTATTAGTTACTGATAATTGATGCAGTGCAAGTAACAATCGGTAGGTGTATTAGTTACTGATAATTGATGCAGTGCAAGTAACAATCAGTAGGTGTATTAGTTACTGATAATTGATGCAGTGCAAGTAACAATCAGTAGGTGTATTAGTTACTGATAATTGATACAATGCAAGTAACAATCGGTAGGTGTATTAGTTACTGATAATTGATGCAGTGCAAGTAACAATCAGTAGGTGTATCTATTAGTTACTGATAATTGATGCAGTGCTAGTAACAATCAGTAGGTGTATCTATTAGTTACTGATAATTGATGCAGTGCAAGTAACAATCAGTAGGTGTATCTATTAGTTACTGATAATTGATACAGTGCAAGTGACAATCAGTAGGTGTATCTATTAGTTACTGATAATTGATGCAGTGCTAGTAACAATCGGTAGGTGTATCTATTACCGGTAGTTACTGATAATTGATGCAGTGCAAGTAACAATCAGTAGGTGTATCTATTAGTTACTGATAATTGATGCAGTGCTAGTAACAATCAGTAGGTGTATCTATTAGTTACTGATAATTGATGCAGTGCTAGTAACAATCGGTAGGTGTATCTATTAGTTACTGATAATTGATGCAGTGCAAGTAACAATCAGTAGGTGTATCTATTAGTTACTGATAATTGATGCAGTGCAAGTAACAATCGGTAGGTGTATTAGTTACTTATAATTGATGCATTGCAAGTAACAATCAGTAGGTGTATTAGTTACTGATAATTGATGCAGTGCAAGTAACAATCGGTAGGTGTATTAGTTACTGATAATTGATACAATGCAAGTAACAATCGGTAGGTGTATTAGTTACTGATAGTTGATGCAGTGCAAGTAACAATCAGTAGGTGTATCTATTAGTTACTGATAATTGATGCAGTGCTAGTAACAATCAGTAGGTGTATCTATTAGTTACTGATAATTGATGCATTGCAAGTAACAATCAGTAGGTGTATTAGTTACTGATAATTGATGCAGTGCAAGTAACAATCAGTAGGTGTATTAGTTACTGATAATTGATGCAGTGCAAGTAACAATCAGTAGGTGTATTAGTTACTGATAATTGATGCAGTGCTAGTAACAATCAGTAGGTGTATCTATTAGTTACTGATAATTGATGCAGTGCTAGTAACAATCAGTAGGTGTATCTATTAGTTACTGATAATTGATGCAGTGCAAGTAACAATCGGTAGGTGTATTAGTTACTGATAATTGATGCAGTGCAAGTAACAATCGGTAGGTGTATCTATTAGTTACTGACAATTGATGCAGTGCAAGTAACAATCAGTAGGTGTATTAGTTACTGATAATTGATGCAGTGCAAGTAACAATCGGTAGGTACGTGTATTAGTTACTGATAATTGATGCAGTGCAAGTAACAATCAGTAAGTGTATTAGTTACTGATAATTGATGCAGTGCAAGTAACAATCGGTAGGTGTATTAGTTACTGATAATTGATGCAGTGCAGGTAACAATCGGTAGGTGTATCTATTAGTTACTGATAATTGATGCAGTGCAAGTAACAATCAGTAGGTGTATTAGTTACTGATAATTGATGCAGTGCAAGTAACAATCAGTAGGTGTATTAGTTACTGATAATTGATGCAGTGCAAGTAACAATCAGTAGGTGTATCTATTAGTTACTGATAATTGATGCAGTGCAAGTAACAATCAGTAGGTGTATCTATTAGTTACTGATAATTGATGCAGTGCAAGTAACAATCAGTAGGTGTATCTATTAGTTACTGATAATTGATGCAGTGCAAGTAACAATCGGTAGGTGTATTAGTTACTGATAATTGATGCAGTGCAAGTAACAATCAGTAGGTGTATCTATTAGTTACTGATAATTGATACAATGCAAGTAACAATCAGTAGGTGTATCTATTAGTTACTGATAATTGATGCAGTGCAAGTAACAATCGGTAGGTGTATCTATTAGTTACTGATAATTGATGCAGTGCAAGTAACAATCAGTAGGTGTATTAGTTACTAATAATTGATGCAGTGCAAGTAACAATCAGTAGGTGTATTAGTTACTGATAATTGATGCAGTGGAAGTAACAATCAGTAGGTGTATCTATTAGTTACTGATAATTGATGCAGTGCAAGTAACAATCGGTAGGTGTATTAGTTACTGATAATTGATGCAGTGCAAGTAACAATCAGTAGGTGTATTAGTTACTGATAATTGATGCAGTGCAAGTAACAATCGGTAGGTGTATTAGTTACTGATAATTGATGCAGTGCAAGTAACAATCGGTAGGTGTATTAGTTACTGATAATTGATGCAGTGCAAGTAACAATCGGTAGGTGTATTAGTTACTGATAATTGATACAATGCAAGTAACAATCGGTAGGTGTATTAGTTACTGATAATTGATGCAGTGCAAGTAACAATCAGTAGGTGTATCTATTAGTTACTGATAATTGATGCAGTGCTAGTAACAATCAGTAGGTGTATCTATTAGTTACTGATAATTGATGCAGTGCAAGTAACAATCAGTAGGTGTATCTATTAGTTACTGATAATTGATGCAGTGCAAGTAACAATCGGTAGGTGTATTAGTTACTGATAATTGATGCATTGCAAGTAACAATCAGTAGGTGTATTAGTTACTGATAATTGATGCAGTGCAAGTAACAATCGGTAGGTGTATTAGTTACTGATAATTGATACAATGCAAGTAACAATCGGTAGGTGTATTAGTTACTGATAATTGATGCAGTGCAAGTAACAATCAGTAGGTGTATCTATTAGTTACTGATAATTGATGCAGTGCTAGTAACAATCAGTAGGTGTATCTATTAGTTACTGATAATTGATGCAGTGCAAGTAACAATCGGTAGGTGTATTAGTTACTGATAATTGATGCAGTGCAAGTAACAATCGGTAGGTGTATCTATTAGTTACTGACAATTGATGCAGTGCAAGTAACAATCAGTAGGTGTATTAGTTACTGATAATTGATGCAGTGCAAGTAACAATCGGTAGGTACGTGTATTAGTTACTGATAATTGATGCAGTGCAAGTAACAATCAGTAAGTGTATTAGTTACTGATAATTGATGCAGTGCAAGTAACAATCGGTAGGTGTATTAGTTACTGATAATTGATGCAGTGCAAGTAACAATCGGTAGGTGTATCTATTAGTTACTGATAATTGATGCAGTGCAAGTAACAATCAGTAGGTGTATTAGTTACTGATAATTGATGCAGTGCAAGTAACAATCAGTAGGTGTATTAGTTACTGATAATTGATGCAGTGCAAGTAACAATCAGTAGGTGTATCTATTAGTTACTGATAATTGATGCAGTGCAAGTAACAATCAGTAGGTGTATCTATTAGTTACTGATAATTGATGCAGTGCAAGTAACAATCAGTAGGTGTATCTATTAGTTA
Organism: Glandiceps talaboti; assembly: GCF_964340395.1. Classification (NCBI taxonomy): domain Eukaryota; kingdom Metazoa; phylum Hemichordata; class Enteropneusta; family Spengelidae; genus Glandiceps; species Glandiceps talaboti. The sequence continues at coordinate 3,511,072 of NC_135560.1, read as the reverse complement.
CTGATAATTGATGCAGTGCAAGTAACAATCGGTAGGTGTATTAGTTACTGATAATTGATGCAGTGCAAGTAACAATCAGTAGGTGTATCTATTAGTTACTGATAATTGATACAATGCAAGTAACAATCAGTAGGTGTATCTATTAGTTACTGATAATTGATGCAGTGCAAGTAACAATCGGTAGGTGTATCTATTAGTTACTGATAATTGATGCAGTGCAAGTAACAATCAGTAGGTGTATTAGTTACTGATAATTGATGCAGTGCAAGTAACAATCAGTAGGTGTATTAGTTACTGATAATTGATGCAGTGGAAGTAACAATCAGTAGGTGTATCTATTAGTTACTGATAATTGATGCAGTGCAAGTAACAATCGGTAGGTGTATTAGTTACTGATAATTGATGCAGTGCAAGTAACAATCAGTAGGTGTATTAGTTACTGATAATTGATGCAGTGCAAGTAACAATCGGTAGGTGTATTAGTTACTGATAATTGATGCAGTGCAAGTAACAATCGGTAGGTGTATTAGTTACTGATAATTGATGCAGTGCAAGTAACAATCGGTAGGTGTATTAGTTACTGATAATTGATACAGTGCAAGTAACAATCGGTAGGTGTATTAGTTACTGATAATTGATGCAGTGCAAGTAACAATCAGTAGGTGTATCTATTAGTTACTGATAATTGATGCAGTGCTAATAACAATCAGTAGGTGTATCTATTAGTTACTGATAATTGATGCAGTGCAAGTAACAATCAGTAGGTGTATCTATTAGTTACTGATAATTGATGCAGTGCAAGTAACAATCGGTAGGTGTATTAGTTACTGATAATTGATGCATTGCAAGTAACAATCAGTAGGTGTATTAGTTACTGATAATTGATGCAGTGCAAGTAACAATCGGTAGGTGTATTAGTTACTGATAATTGATACAATGCAAGTAACAATCGGTAGGTGTATTAGTTACTGATAATTGATGCAGTGCAAGTAACAATCAGTAGGTGTATCTATTAGTTACTGATAATTGATGCAGTGCTAGTAACAATCAGTAGGTGTATCTATTAGTTACTGATAATTGATGCAGTGCAAGTAACAATCAGTAGGTGTATTAGTTACTGATAATTGATGCAGTGCAAGTAACAATCAGTAGGTGTATTAGTTACTGATAATTGATGCAGTGCTAGTAACAATCAGTAGGTGTATCTATTAGTTACTGATAATTGATGCAGTGCTAGTAACAATCAGTAGGTGTATCTATTAGTTACTGATAATTGATTCAGTGCAAGTAACAATCGGTAGGTGTATTAGTTACTGATAATTGATGCAGTGCAAGTAACAATCGGTAGGTGTATCTATTAGTTACTGATAATTGATGCAGTGCAAGTAACAATCAGTAGGTGTATTAGTTACTGATAATTGATGCAGTGCAAGTAACAATCGGTAGGTACGTGTATTAGTTACTGATAATTGATGCAGTGCAAGTAACAATCAGTAGGTGTATTAGTTACTGATAATTGATGCAGTGCAAGTAACAATCGGTAGGTATATTAGTTACTGATAATTGATGCAGTGCAAGTAACAATCGGTAGGTGTATTAGTTACTGATAATTGATACAATGCAAGTAACAATCGGTAGGTGTATTAGTTACTGATAATTGATGCAGTGCAAGTAACAATCAGTAGGTGTATCTATTAGTTACTGATAATTGATGCAGTGCTAGTAACAATCAGTAGGTGTATCTATTAGTTACTGATAATTGATGCAGTGCAAGTAACAATCAGTAGGTGTATTAGTTACTGATAATTGATGCAGTGCAAGTAACAATCAGTAGGTGTATTAGTTACTGATAATTGATGCAGTGCTAGTAACAATCAGTAGGTGTATCTATTAGTTACTGATAATTGATGCAGTGCTAGTAACAATCAGTAGGTGTATCTATTAGTTACTGATAATTGATGCAGTGCAAGTAACAATCGGTAGGTGTATTAGTTACTGATAATTGATGCAGTGCAAGTAACAATCGGTAGGTGTATCTATTAGTTACTGATAATTGATGCAGTGCAAGTAACAATCAGTAGGTGTATTAGTTACTGATAATTGATGCAGTGCAAGTAACAATCGGTAGGTGTATCTATTAGTTACTGATAATTGATACAGTGCAAGTAACAATCGGTAGGTATGTGTATTAGTTACTGATAATTGATGCAGTGCAAGTAACAATCAGTAGGTGTATTAGTTACTGATAATTGATGCAGTGCAAGTAACAATCGGTAGGTATATTAGTTACTGATAATTGATGCAGTGCAAGTAACAATCGGTAGGTGTATCTATTAGTTACTGATAATTGATGCATTGCAAGTAACAATCAGTAGGTGTATTAGTTACTGATAATTGATGCAGTGCAAGTAACAATCAGTAGGTGTATTAGTTACTGATAATTGATGCAGTGCAAGTAACAATCAGTAGATGTATCTATTAGTTACTGATAATTGATGCAGTGCAAGTAACAATCAGTAGGTGTATCTATTAGTTACTGATAATTGATGCAGTGCAAGTAACAATCGGTAGGTGTATTAGTTACTGATAATTGATGCAGTGCAAGTAACAATCGGTAGGTGTATCTATTAGTTACTGATAATTGATGCAGTGCAAGTAACAATCAGTAGGTGTATTAGTTACTGATAATTGATGCAGTGCTAGTAACAATCGGTAGGTGTATTAGTTACTGATAATTGATGCAGTGCAAGTAACAATCGGTAGGTGTATCTATTAGTTACTGATAATTGATGCAGTGCAAGTAACAATCGGTAGGTGTATCTATTAGTTACTGATAATTGATGCAGTGCAAGTAACAATCAGTAGGTGTATTAGTTACTGATAATTGATGCAGTGCTAGTAACAATCGGTAGGTGTATCTATTAGTTACTGATAATTGATGCAGTGCAAGTAACAATCAGTAGGTGTATCTATTAGTTACTGATAATTGATGCAGTGCAAGTAACAATCGGTAGGTGTATCTATTAGTTACTGATAATTGATGCAGTGCAAGTAACAATCGGTAGGTGTATTAGTTACTGATAATTGATGCAGTGCAAGTAACAATCAGTAGGTGTATTAGTTACTGATAATTGATGCAGTGAAAGTAACAATCAGTAGGTGTATTAGTTACTGATAATTGATGCAGTGCAAGTAACAATCGGTAGGTGTATTAGTTACTGATAATTGATGCAGTGCAAGTAACAATCGGTAGGTGTATCTATTAGTTACTGATAATTGATGCAGTGCAAGTAACAATCAGTAGGTGTATTAGTTACTGATAATTGATGCAGTGCTAGTAACAATCGGTAGGTGTATCTATTAGTTACTGATAATTGATGCAGTGGAAGTAACAATCAGTAGGTGTATCTATTAGTTACTGATAATTGATGCAGTGCAAGTAACAATCGGTAGGTGTATCTATTAGTTACTGATAATTGATGCAGTGCAAGTAACAATCGGTAGGTGTATTAGTTACTGATAATTGATGCAGTGCTAGTAACAATCAGTAGGTGTATTAGTTACTGATAATTGATGCAGTGCAAGTAACAATCGGTAGGTGTATTAGTTACTGATAATTGATACAATGCAAGTAACAATCGGTAGGTGTATTAGTTACTGATAATTGATGCAGTGCAAGTAACAATCGGTAGGTGTATCTATTAGTTACTGATAATTGATGCAGTGCAAGTAACAATCGGTAGGTGTATCTATTAGTTACTGATAATTGATGCAATGCAAGTAACAATCGGTAGGTGTATCTATTAGCTACTGATAATTGATGCAGTGCAAGTAACAATCGGTAGGTGTATTAGTTACTGATAATTGATGCAGTGCAAGTAACAATCAGTAGGTGTATTAGTTACTGATAATTGATGCAGTGCAAGTAACAATCAGTAGGTGTATCTATTAGTTACTGATAATTAATTGTTAGTCTATAAATGTAATGTTATTATCTATATATAGTAACATTGAAGTTTGAAGTCAAACCTGCCAACAACTGACTTAGTTTTGGTGGGGTCAAACCTGCCAACCTGTGACTTAGTTTTAGGAGGGTCAAACCTGCTAACAACTGACTTAGTTTTGGTGGGGTCATATCTGCTAACAACTGACTTAGTTTTGGTGGGTTCAAACCTGCTAACAACTGACTTAGTTTGGTGGGGTCAAACCTGCCAACAACTGACTTAGTTTTGGTGGGGTCAAATCTGCCAACATGTGACTTCGTTTTGGTGGCGTCAAACCTGCCAACAAGTGACTTAGTTTTGGTGGGGTCAAACCTGTGAACAAAGGACTTGTTTATTACTTGAAGCAAATATCACTTGGACCCAGCTAAATAGCATTGTCACATGTTTTTTTCTTCTTTCTGCATGGATTAAATTAGAACCTTTCATGACAGGCTCTCACTGACTGTTGTAAAAACTTGACTAACAAACACCTGTAGTGTATTGTAAAGATGGTAATTGCATGATACAAAGTCACTGTACTATATGTAAAGATGGTAATTGCATGATACAAAGTCACTTTGATAATTTATGTATTATTCCTTGTTTATATATAATCAAGTAATTGTTAGGATTCTTACTTGTATCTGCAGTTCCAAAAGGTCCACCTGTGATATTAAAACAACCTAGAGATACTGAGTGTCAAATTGGAAAACCTGTAGTACTTCAATGTGAGGCGAGGGGTAAACAACCTTTGTCCTATCAATGGTATAAAAATGGAGATATTCCAATCCATGGTAAGTAACCATGTTCCTAGTTGGGCTAGTAATAACATTTGTTTTAATATTCCTTTTACTAAATAACCCTTGCATGACAATTCTACTGCTTGACCATTATTTCATCTTGTTTTCTAACATTCACAAAATAATATTGGCTGCAGCTTAAATCTTTTATTTTGTTGTTTGTAATTTGTAAAATTTATCAAAATCAAGACTCTGATCAATTAAGAAAAATACATTGTAACACCTTAATCAACCCTATAGAGGCATCAAGAAAAATAACACCACAGTCTATATAGAATTGACAAATGTGTCATTTATTTGTAGATTATGACTTCAGAATATTGTCTTTAAATAGTAGACCGTTTGCTTTGAAGTTACCTTCAGTTATTTGCCATGATACTTGTATGATGTATTGTGTGAATGTATAGTGATTATATACTAGAGATATGTAACAATGGCAAGACTATCTATTGTATAATAATGTACCAAATATTTCCATTTTACAGGTGCCATTCAGGAAACATTACAGATATCACAAACACAAGTTGAAGATCAAGGGCAATACTACTGCAAGGTGAAGAACTCCTATGGATTTACAGTATCTAAAATTGCAACAGTTTTACTGAGAAACCAAATTCCACAACACTATGGTAAGTCTATACATTCTGTATTGGTTTGTATGTCTGTTACGTGGTCTGTATGTCTGTTACTTGGTCTGTATGCCTGTTACTGGTCTCTGTATTTGGTACACAGTTTATAAGTCTGTCTACCCTGGAGATTAAGATTTGTTCATGACATGATGATTCCGTCAGTAATATGTATATTACATAAATAGGGCTATAAATGAGTCTGTTTGTTAAAAAATCTTCAATTCCAAAAGTACTGAACAGATTGGGCTGAAATTTAATGGGGATACATCAGTGATATGCAAATTAGGTGTAAAAATGTGAATTTTAATCAACTACTTATATCTCAGAAAGTACTTGGGCAATCAATGAGACTGAAATTTGGTGAGATGTTTCTAGAAGTCTTATTCTACAGATTTTGTTCAAAACATTTTGACAAAATTGGTCCTAGCAACCATGATCACGCCCTTAGCAACTACCAAATGCCAGTATATTTTGCTAAAAAAAGATAAGAACAGCATCTGGTATGTAAATGAGTAAACATTCAAGTATATGCAAATATCCATAGCAACCATGACCACATCTATAGCAACAGCCAAGCGATGATGTACAAATGTATTTCACAAAGATAACAGGAATTCTTAGATAAGTGAACATTCAAAAAGTGTATGCAAATATGCCTAGCAACAGGACCACACCCATGGCAACAGCCAAATGATCACATATACATGTATTGCAAAGATATCACGGATTAATAGACAAGCGAACAAAAATTCAAAAAATGCATGTAAATGTGCCTAGCAACAAGACCACACCCACAGCAACAGCCAAATGGTGGTGTATATTGCAAAGATGAAACCTGGAATGGGTAGGAATGTGAAGATTCAAGACCATGCCCATAGTCGCAGCCAAATATAGTTGTGCTACAATGCCATTGGTGCTATTTTTATCAATTTTAATTCATAAATCATTTATTTATTATTTCAGCAACTGACAAGATTGCCTTAGTGATTGGTAACCAAGAATTCCGTAGTGAAGGACCACTCCAGGCTCCAGCTAAGGATGCATACGCCCTTGCATCCCTGCTGTCAATTGACTGTGGCTTTAAAGTTGTATCACTAATTGACTTAACTCTAGAAGAAATGGAGAGAGCAGTGAATGCTTTCTGTGAATTACTTGGACCTGGTGTCTATGGTAAGTGGAAGTGAACACTTTCTGTGAATTACATCGACCTGCTGTCTAATTCTTTGAATCATTAAATGCGATGTATATTGGTCTATGATACCAGTAATTAACATGCACATAGACACTCACACATACACATACACATATCATATAAACATACAGGCAAGGGCATGCACACACATATATGCATTTATCATACATGGTATTTGCCAGGGTTTAAATGTACATAATATCTTGCCTTATCCTTTGTAAAAGAATATTAATTCAAAATGTCAGATTGTACTTATTGGGCAGGATTGTTTTCCTTCTTACTTAAATTGCACTCCTATCCATACATATACCTGCACAAACACAGCTATGATGCACTAATAAATGAAAATAAAATGTAGTGGTCTTGGTCTCCTACAATTTCTTTAACTCTGTGATTCATGTTTATTTTTTAACATATTTTGTTTTTATTTTGTAGGATTGTTTTATTTTGCTGGTCATGGTTTTGAGCATAATGGACAGAGTTATTTGGTACCAGTAGATGCCCCTGCTGGTTATGCAGTGGAGGATTGCTTATGTGCTCAGTGGGTTTTGGACAAGATGCAACGTAGGCAAACAGGACTGAATGTACTACTATTGGACACTTGTAGAATCGTGTAAGGAACTCAGACATTTTGTACAATGTACATACTACTATTGGACACTTGTAGAATCATGCAACAAACTCACTACAGACATTTTAATCTGATGTCTGTTTTGAATTGCTATTTAGAAGTCAGAAAGTATTGTAACCCAAATATAACACTTTACCAATTCCCCCTTTCAGTTTCATATCCAGAGATGATTTTCTCCTTAACTCTATCATGAAGTGTGTTACTTAACTGGGTTGAACTAACTCCAGGAGTCCCTATCTCTACAGTAAAACATAAATTACACCCATTTTTCTAGTGGATTGTTTTGGTCAAATAAGAGCCATTCAATGTTCTTCTTGTTAAAATTGTTTAAACGATAGCTAGGTGTGGCAACATATTAAGTGATTTGAAACACTGATCTTATGATATGAACTGTTTTTGAATTTGCTATAAATTCTCTTTTCACCACCAGAAATAGTTATGTTCGTGGTACCATCACTCCCTATGAACCTAAAGTAAGAGGAAACACTGTCTTTGGATATGCATCGTAAGTCACACCTACAAACATTACCATTTATTATCAGTACACAGAGATACCGGTATGATAACAATATCAACATTGTTCAGTTTGATTGAGTTATCAGTAGACACAGATATATTGTGATATCAACATTATTCAGCATGATACACCAAGAAAACAGTGGTCAGTTGTGGATGGAGGGCATTACACACTCACACTGTGATATATTTTATAAAATTGTTTGTTTGTTTGTTTGTTTGTTTTCAGAGTTCTATTAAATCTAAAGAATCTGTTCTTTTAATATAGTTTAAATTAAGTGGTATTTTTGTGATGATAGGTGTGAATATGTAGGACCAATGTATTTGATTTCAAAGTTACAAAGCTATACACTTGATATTACTGTTATCAATGTTTTAATCATGATAAATTGACGGCATTCTGGTCCAATATTCAATGCTGTACAGAAGTCTATCTGATGTATAAATTTATCATTTCACCTTATATTAGATCATTTACTACTGGTGCCTTTGAAGTAACAGGTGCTGAGAATGGTATATTCATGAAGTATTTGAAGAGACATATCACTACAAAAGACAAGGTGACAAGGATCATAGAGAGGGTAATATCAGGTAGGTACAATAAATTAATGTAATGAATAGTCATTGAGTCACACTGATCTAGTTTGTATGGAGGGTAATATCAGGTAGGTACAATAAATTTATGTAATGACTAGTCATTGAGTCACACTGATCCAGTTTGTATGGAGGGTAATATCAGGTAGGTACAATAAATTAATGTAATGACTAGTCATTGAGTCACACTGATCTAGTTTGTATGGAGGGTAATATCAGGTAGGTACAATAAATTAATGTAATGAATAGTCATTGAGTCACACTGATCTAGTTTGTATGGAGGGTAATATCAGGTAGGTACAATAAATTAATGTAATGAATAGTCATTGAGTCACACTGATCCAGTTTGTATGGAGGGTAATATCAGGTAGGTACAATAAATTTATGTAATGAATAGTCATTGAGTCACACTGATCTAGTTTGTATGGAGGGTAATATCAGGTAGGTACAATAAATTAATGTAATGAATAGTCATTGAGTCACACTGATCTAGTTTGTATGGAGGGTAATATCAGGTAGGTACAGTAAATTTATGTAATGAATAGTCATTGAGTCACACTGATCCAGTTTGTATGGAGGGTAATATCAGGTAGGTACAATAAATTAATGTAATGAATAGTCATTGAGTCACACTGATCCGGTTTGTATGGAGGGTAATATCAGGTAGGTACAATAAATTAATGTAATGACTAGTCATTGAGTCACACTGATCCGGTTTGTATGGAGGGTAATATCAGGTAGGTACAATAAATTAATGTAATGACTAGTCATTGAGTCACACTGATCCGGTTTGTATGGAGGGTAATATCAGGTAGGTACAATAAATTAATGTAATGACTAGTCATTGAGTCACACTGATCTAGTTTGTATGGAGGGTAATATCAGGTAGGTACAATAAATTAATGTAATGACTAGTCATTGAGTCACACTGATCTAGTTTGTATGGAGGGTAATATCAGGTAGGTACAATAAATTAATGTAATGACTAGTCATTGAGTCACACTGATCCGGTTTGTATGGAGGGTAATATCAGGTAGGTACAATAAATTAATGTAATGAATAGTCATTGAGTCACACTGATCCGGTTTGTATGGAGGGTAATATTCTTGAATTCACTATACAACAAGTTTCATCTATCTGCTTCAATTCAGTTGTGGGTTCTGAATCACAATCCCTCACTGACCTTCTTCATCAATATACTCAACAAAGACAACCCCATTCAGAAGAACAAATGTTTCTTGATTCATATGTCATCATATTTGTATTTTGTTTGCTTCCATGTACTGCATAATTAGATATAAAAACACATTCATCAATGACACAGTGTTTATCTGTCTTTGATTTTAGATGTAGCACGTGATCCTGATGCCAAAGAACGTCAATATCCAGAATTGAAGTCAGATCTGAGAGAGTATCGTACTTTACTTGATCCAATAGCTCATGATGGACACACTCAAGAGTTTCTAATCCGTAGACAGCAATGGCAAAATGCCCATCGTAAGTTAGATAACTTTGCAACATACTAGTAGCCACTGAATACCTAAGAAGTACATAATTTACAATGGAAGTTACTTTCTCAACAAAGTGCAGAATGTTCATGTTATAGAGCCTATAGTAGATTGTCCAGACACATTACAACTGATTGGAACCATTATTACAGTGACCCAGTGATGAACACACATCTATAGGTACCCCTATAATACATAGGCCAAGTGGTGAATACTCACCTTATTGGTATCCCTATAGTACAGTGACCCAGTGATGAACACACATCTATAGGTACCCCTATAATACATAGGCCAAGTGGTGAATACTCACCTTATTGGTATCCCTATAGTACAGTGATCCATTGATGAACATTCGTAGTACCCCTATAGTAGAGTGGCCTAGTGGTGAACACTCATAGTACCCCTAAAGTATAGTACAATGGCTCAATGGTGAACACTCATAGTACCCCTATAGTATAGCACAATGGCTCAATGGTGAACACTCATAGTACCCCTATAATCAGTGGCCCAGTAGGGAACACTCACCTTAGGTACCCCTACAAATACAGAGGCCATACAAAGCTGATTCATTGTATTCTGTGTTATTTGATATTGCCAGAACTACCACCTCCAGTCTCTCTATCCTTCCAACTTGAAGGTTTTAAAATTGTGGTCAAGATCAGCTTCAGTACTCCATTTTCAAATCAGTTGATAATATTTGTCAACGTTGAGAACCCTGGTCCAACAAGTCGCTGTACAGCCACTCTTCAAGACTTTCCGCCGGTGAGTACTTCATGATTAAGTTGAGAACCCAAGTCCTACCAGTCACTGTAGGGCCATTCTTCAATTTTGCCATTTTGATTGATAATCTTGATATTGTGATTGATAATGACGTTGTGATTGACAATATCGATATTGTGATTGATAATGACGTTGTGATTGATAATCTTGATATTGTGATTGATAATGACATTGTGATTGACAATATCGATATTGAGATTGATAATATAGATATATTGATTGATAATATAGATAATATCATAACTAGGCAAAGCCCATAAGCTCGTGCAGGGTAGATTCATTTGTGACAGGCTGCCTGAGCTGAGCTGCCTCACGATGATATTGTAGATAGCGCCCTCTATGTGGAGAATGCGCATAACATATAGAATGCGCATGCATAGTCATTGCGCCGCAATGCATCCTTGGGTAACACCCCCCCCCCCCCCCCCCCCCGAAAAATAGCATAGTATATAGGACGCGCATGCATACTAGTCATTGAGCCGCTATGCAGCTGCTTTGCAGCCACTGCGTGAGCTATTATGATTTATAATGTTGATATATTGATTGATAAAGTAGATATTGTGATTGATAATATAGAATTGGAGTTGATAAAGTAGATATATTGATTGATAATATAGATATTGTGATTGATAATATAGACATTGTGATTGATAATATAGATATTGTGATTGATAATTTAGATATTGTGATTGATAATATAGATATTGTGATTGATAATTTAGATGTTGTGATTGATAATATAGATATTGTGATTGATAATTTAGATATTGTGATTGATATTGTATTGTTTCAGGAACTGGATGTAAATGTCAGGTACACTGTGATGAATCAGACATATGAAAATGCTATGCAAGTAAGTCTAGCAATCATTACATTACACATCACTTCATCCTAGCATCTGCATTACAACCAAGTTCAAAGTTGTGTAGAAAGTATATTGTATACAACAATCGATAAAGTTGGTCAAAGGCGATTGATCGAGAAACTTAAATGGTATTGTGTGAATGGCGTAACTAATAAATGGATACAAAGTTTCCTTAGCCATCGATCCCAATCTGTTGTAGTGAAAGGGTCCAGCTCTGGTCGTGTTCCAGTGGTGTCCAGGGTACCTGAAGGGGTCAGTGTTGGGCCCTGCTTCTTTCTATTTTACGTAAATGATATTGTTGAAAATCTCTCCTCCACAGTTAGATATTTGCTGATGACACAATGATATACATTGCCATAGAAAATACTACTAATGTACTGATATTGTACAAAGGGATCTTGATTTGCTATGTAAATGGGAATCTACCCGGATGATGGAGTTCCATCCTGACAAATGTGAAGTCAACAGTATGACAAGGAAAAGAACCCCTATTGTTTACCTATACCAAATCTATGGTCATCAGTTAAAACATGTTGACTATGTGAAATATCTAGGACTGGCGTAAAGATTTCATCCGACCTACGCTGGGACAAACATATTGACCATATTACAACCAGAGCAAACATTATGCTCTCAGTTTCCTGCCTCACAACATCAACATCAACAACCCCAAAATAAAGGAACAGGCATATACCGTACTTGTTCGACCTCTGTTAGAATATTATCAGACTGTGTGGGACTTCTATACAGCCAACTTAACAAAGAAAATAGAGCTGGTCCAAAGACGTGCTGCACAGTTTACCCTACAGTTTACCCTCTAGTGTAGGTCAAATGTTTTCCGAACTTGAGTGGAAAACACTAGCTGAAAGACGTCATATTGATCTCAAAACACCTATCACATACCAGCATTGAATTATGACTATCATTTGTATTCTTTCTATCCATGCACTTGCAGAATTTGGAATCATCTCCCTGTACACAAAACAACTCCTGATACATTCCGAAATGCCATCAGTGACACCGAAGTTTAGCTTTGTCTATGTCTATGTATTTATTGTTAAATTTATCTCACACGACAGGCATACGTCACATCACATATCAGGGTTTGAGCCTTAATTCGTTTAGGAAGTTGATTCTTAATGGAAGAAGAAGAGGAGAAGAACAGTCTATTTCTTTCAGTTTGTAAAATGCCACACAGTGAGAGTCTGTGTGTCTATATTCATGAGTTGGTAGTAGTGTTACTGCAACATTGTTTCACAAAAGTGGTAATCAACCAAGGTTACCAGACACACCATTTCCAATACCAGAAACAGTTGGTGTCATCCCAGACAACAAACATAATGTCTGAGATGTTATTCAAAGCAATGTCTCCAACATTGTAACATTGTCTCCAACAAATAAACCAGATGAGTGAGTGTTACATTGTAACATTGTCTGTACCAAATAAACCAGATCAGTGAGTGTTACATTGTAACATTGTCTGTACCAAATAAACCAGATGAGTGAGTGTTAGATTGTAACATTGTCTGTACCAAATAAACCAGATCAGTGAGTGTTACATTGTAACATTGTCTGTACCAAATACAACTATGTTACACACATTTTCAGTGACACTTAAACTAAGCAGCAACGTGAAAGGGGGAAAAGTGACACATGTTGCAGACTTTCCACATAACTTTGACCTCGGTGTATTTGGATGTAAATCATAGATTTCAACTCAGGCTTGTAGTTCCCTTATGGGAACAATTGACTATATAACCAGGCAGAGTTTTACATGTATCTCTCCCAAAGGTAGCTGTTAACACTGATGGGTACTTCAGTGAATGAGCATCCAAAAATAAACACAAAATGTGCATTGTAGCCATGGTCACACCCATGGCAACAACTAAATCTAGTTTTATACTTCCACTGTTAATTTTACAGTTCCACTGCTAGCTTTATAGTTCTTCTACTACTAATTTTATAGTTCCACTGTTAGTTTTATATTTACAATGCTACTTTTATAGTTCGGTTGCTAGTTTTAATGTTCCACTGCTAGTTTTTACAATTTTACTGTATATGTTGTATTGACTCAAATTATTGTCATTTCTGTGTAGGATCCCAGGTACCGATCTCTTCCACATCCAGTAAGAGACAATGCTCTGATTACGTATGTCAAGAATATTCAGAAACTAAGGGTATGTATGGTTTGTAGCAAACTAAGACACCATGTATTAGCAGAATGTTGTCTTTGATTCTCAGCAGATCTGAAGTAGATAAAGTGTCATGTCTGCACAAATCATTTACACAAATGTATTTCTTTACATTCTAAAACAGTGTTACAGTAGCAAACAAGTGAGAGAATATAAACAAGTTTTGTGCAATACATATTGACACTATAGTAACTATTGTTTTCAACTGATGAGATGGTTTTATACATAATACATTCAATAACAACTGTGTCTCATTATGAACTATTCCATAATTTACTTGCATTGACAGGACGACATGACTACATATTACATTCAATAACAACTGTGTCTCACTATGAACTATTCCATAATTTACATACATTGACAGGATTACATGACTATATATTACATTCAATAACAACTGTGTCTCACTATGAACTATTCCATAATTTACTTGCATTGACAGGATGACATGACTATATCTATTGTGCTGGATATGGAATGCAATGGACGAAAATTGACAGCTCGATCTCCCTATGTCATTGAAAAACCTCTTATTGCCAGATGTGCGATGTTTCAAAGGAAGCCAGTGGAAGATGGTTATTAGTTTGCGAATAAAGTGCCAACTCGACATTTGCTATCATGAATCCAGTGGAACCTATACCTGATAGTATGTGAAACATACTTGATAGCTTGTGGAACATACCTGATAGTATATGTGAAACATACCTGATAGTATATGTGAAACATACCTGATAGTATATGTGAAACATACCTGATAGCTTGGAAGTCTACCTAAATGACTAGTAACTGGCAAGATTTTACCAAATCCAGTCTGGCTGACAAATGCAAGAAATAAGATCAGAAGCAAGCAATAAGTTGTGAAAAAATGAAAAAAAATGAAAAAAAAAGTAAATTTTAGAATCATTCCTATGTAAAGGGGCTGTTCCAAGAATTTAGCATAACTCATACTATAAAACACAATATTTCAATTAATTTCATTTTTTATATTTGACTGTGTACATTAAATGTTTTATAGCATTATACATTATTTTAAACTAAAGGATTGTAGAGTCCATTATGTAACAACAGATATAAACATCAAATTAAAGTTGTAGGTTTATGCTATACATGTAGTTAGATATTTATATACAATCATGGAAGTACATAACCCACAATATATGCTAGAGATTTATGTAGAAGTTTGTAATTTACATACTTTGTTTTTAGCACACAACTGAGAATCAGTGGATCAAAGGAGGACACCAGGGAAAAAGTAAATCCAAGGGGACATGTACTAGATCCAGGGGGACAGGTACTAGATCCAAGGGGACATGTACGAGATCCGGGGGACAGGTACTAGATCCAGGGGGACACATACTACATTCAAGGAGCTACTAGATCCAGGGGGACACATACTACATTCAAGGAGCTACTAGATCCAGGGGGGACACATACTACATTGAAGGAGCTACTAGATCCAGGGGGACACATACTACATTCAAGGAGCTACTAGATCCAGGGGGGACACATACTACAATGTAGTATGTGTCCCCCCTGGATCTAGTAGCTCCTTGAATGTAGTATGTGTCCCCCCTGGATCTAGTAGCTCCTTGAATGTAGTATGTGTCCCCCTGGATCTAGTAGCTCCTTGAATGTAGTACATTCAAGGAGCTACTAGATCCAGGGGGACACATACTACATTCAAGGAGCTACTAGATCCAGGGGGGACACATACTACATTCAAGGAGCTACTAGATCCAGGGGGACACATACTACATTCAAGGAGCTACTAGATCCAGGGGGGACACATACTACATTCAAGGAGCTAGTAGATCCAGGGGGACACATACCAGATACAGGGAGAGAAAAAGTAAGCAAAAGTTCACTAGTGTGATATTGGGATAGGTAATTCAAATACATTGTAACAGTTTCATTGTACACATGGGTTTAGATTTAATACTGACTTGGAAGTCACAAACCAATGTCAACATAAATAACCACACTATCCAAATATCCTGATTCTCATACATTGTATATGTTATCTAAGAAGTGTATGACATTGAGTTATTTGTAAAGGTTCAAATAGTATTTTTGTAGTTTTATGTACTCTTTATATTGAAATTGACAATATATTGATTTACACCTGGTAAAACATTTGCATGATTTTCCATGATGGTTCATGGCATCCATATCAAGTGTAAAGTGTACTGTTTCAATTGCTGTAATTATCAGCCCAGCATGTGGAGTCATGATGGGTGAATGGCTAGCGTGACCGGCTTGGAATCTACAGGTTGCAGGTTCGAGTCCCGTCGCTGCCTGCTGTTTGTTTCTGAGTGGCTAAAGTCCTTGGGCAAGATTTGAACCACGACTGTGCCTCAGTCAACCCAGCTGTATAACTGGGGACCTGGTAGGATGTAGGTTGCAATGTGAAGGCTTTAATCCTATGCGCTTAAATGGCTGCAATGGATTGTATGCTCCCCGGGGAGTTGAGGAAGACTAAAGGGCCGTTGTGCCATTCTGATCCGAGCCAGGGGTAATAATTGTAAAGCGCTTTGAGCACGGAGTGGGAAAGCGCTATATAAGAAACCAACATTATTATTATTATGTGGTGTATCTCAATGTAATCAATGTGTACACAATATTGGCAATGCAAAGCAAGTAAATAGTCTATGACTAGAGTGTAATTTGTAAACATAGATGTCATAAAATACTGTCTAGATCTCACTGAGAGGTAGTATAATCATAGTTGTGACAGCTATCACTCAATGTAGTCAGTCTGTTCTAATTAGCAGAAAACACTTTACAAATTGACTACAGTAAGAAGGCCACATGCTAGGCTTATAATTAAAACAATTGAAAGAGTATACTTTTACACTTGATGTGAATGCTATAAATAAGTGAGACACACACACACAAAGTGATTTTCATCAGTGTTAATGCTTGCATGTTTAGTATAGAACATATACATGTATTCATGTATGCATGATGTGTATACAATATTTGTCATCAATAAATTTATTACAGATTTCTCATTCTTTAGTAAGCTTCAGTCAAATGATAAATGAGATGATGTCTGCATTGGCCTTTAATTGAATATATTGTGGTTGTCCAATCAAATTATAATACCAGGTACATCCAGTGCAGTTTTAACATGGTGACAGATTCACAACCTAGTTTTCACTCAAGATTTAAACTTGTCACTACACTGCATACAGATAATATTGACAACAATGTGAATGGGCAGCTACTGTCTAAGTGAGAGTTGAGAGGACATAGCCAATATCAATCAAGCTAAGGGGTCCAGGTTAAGGCTACACAATTCTGACACTGTCTTTCAATCTAGAACCAGAAATTACTATTTATAATAATATTTTATAATGTAATACAAAAAGTAATCAAGAAACTTTATATTCCTTGACCATATCCTTTTGATAGTTTTAAATTGCATATTATTTCTACTCTATTGAAAAATAAACAAGTCCTAAATTACATTACAAGACAAAATATATTATTTATATACTGTATGACTACAAAACTAGGAAATTAGTGCCTTTATCAGAAGCTAATTTCCACTATAGAATAATGACAAAGGTAGTTTCTATAAGTCAACACAGTCAGATTGTAATGGTTATTGAAACAGTCAGATTGTATGCTTATTGAAACAGTCAGATTGTATGCTTATTGAAACAGTCAGATTGTATGCTTATTGAAACAGTCAGATTGTATGCTTGTATGCTTATTGAAACAGCCAGATTGTATGGTTATTGAAAAAACAAGCCTTTGTAGAATAAAAAGGTAAGTCACTTATCTTATACATGTATACATACATGCATTCAAAAGTTATTGATTGGGATAGAAATGTTCTGATCAACTTTTGAAGCTTTTCTTTTTTGAATATATTTTTGTCATCCTAACCTAATGTAACAGCACCAATAAGATAATTGATAATGGCAGTGATAACAGCACCTATAAGATAATTGATAATGGCAGTGATAACAGCACCTATAAGATAATTGATAATGGCAGTGATAAATAATTAAGAATCCAACTCACAGCAAAGTAATGAAGTTTAAGTATCATATGAGGGGGGCTAGCTTTGACAAAGGTGCTCATTCTGAATATTGATTCTAGCTGCAATTTTTTATCTTCCATGTAGTAGTATGGTCCACGATGTCTTCAACACTTACTACTAACAACACTTTCCTTCAGGCAATTATCAATAGTATTTAGATTAATAAGAAGGAAGACAATATCTGGTGACACCACCACCACGTATCTCTTTATGTCGTCCACAATGTCTGAGTATAGTCAAGATTTGATTGGTTGCCTTGTCTAGTTTTAATCCACTATACTTCCTGTAGTCATCGTCAATGAAAAACTGTAAACCTGCAACAACAAATGAGGAACATTAAAAATTACAACAGCACCTCAACATTCAAAACACATTGTTGCTTTTCTTTCCTTCATTTTTTTGTCAAATTAAAAATGAAGAAGTGACATTGGGTTTCTTCATTCATACTATTGCTACATCATACATGTATATTGCATTCAATGTATGTTGTATGCTAAACAGTACTGAGCCTTGCATTAATTATGTACTCAATCAATTGAGTAATGCAATACATGCCATAATTTGATCACAGTAATACATGTATATACATGTCAGTAACTATCTGATATTACTGCCATAATACTCAGTCTGGCATTTGCATCTAAGTATCAGATGTTGCTGTAATGTTGCCAATGTGTGGAGGACAGATTACTGCCTGATCCAAATTATGGCAATAATACAATTGTGGTAATCCAAGTCTTGGTTTACTAAGGTGGGCATAAACTAAAACAATTGTTCAATATGGTAGATTGCACAAATGGGTAATAGCAGTGGCTCCGCTGTGTGAAAAAATGCCACCCTGCTGTGAGTACAATTAAACCAAAGTCCAAATTGTTCCTAAACCGAGTAAAACCAAGACTTCAATCTTTAGAGTGGTATTTTTATTTTGAGTGTGAGTGGACCTCGGTGACAGTGTTAGATGATGGGATATGTAGATTATTGATTTTTCATCATGATTTTCAATCCATAAAACATAACAGTATGTTGCAGAAATCACAATTTTGACAAACTGTACATATATACTCCTGTTTCTGCTATGAGCATTGTTATAAACCTCATTTGCCCGACAACTACCCTGAATGTTTCTATTTGAAACACTGATGATTTCATGTGTATATTGAGACATGTAATAAATGTTATTACCTTGAGAATCCTTGGTTTGTTGTTTTTTCCATTCTTTACGTTTCTTCATGTTATTCTCACCAACAGTACTTCTTGGTTGTGCCACTATTTTATATTTATATTCCACAACTTTGTTAATTCCATCGACAACATTATTCACTAAATCATAACTCATACGGCCTTTCATGTACCTTTAAAGACAAAACCCACACACACCTAGAAGTCAAAGGTCAAGTTTCATATGGCCTTTCCATGTACCTTAGACTGTCGACAGTCGCTCATGCCTTTTTGTGCTATGTTTTATATAAAACTAAAGTCGTCGCCTCGCTCCGATCCGGAGCAATACTATAAACCATGTACTGATTAGCAACAGCAAGTGCGGGAGGCCTACAGCACTCACAGTTTCCTATCAGTACACGTTAGTATTCAGTGCTACGGAGCGAGGGGAACGACTTTGTTTTAGATGAAACGTAGCAAAAAAGACACAAACGACTGTCGACAGTCTACGTGTACCTTTATTAAAACCCAAACACCTAGAAGTCAAATGTCAAGTTTCACTGAATACTGTAACTCTTCAATATTACAGTACAAGTGTAAACAGTAACCAAATAACAACCATTTACACGTTTGTAATTGAAAACATTGTCCATGGTTGCAACAATCCAATGTGACAGTGAAACATAGTCACTTTGGATGAATGAATTCAAAACAATTGTGACAGAAGCATCCTTCTTCATATCATTACATAAACTTTAAAGAACCCAAGGGCATAGAGTGAAGGATAAACATTAGCCTGTGAAGTCCCTTATACAGTCTGATATATTTTACAGGTAATTATATGCAGTGTATGCTACAGAACACCCAAGGATTAATTGTGAAACTGAGTTGGATATTTATCTATCTGTCTCTCTCCCCCTACCCCCCCTCCCCCCCTCTCTCTCTCTCCTCTCTCTCTCTCTCTCTCTCTCTCTCTCTCTCTCTCTCTCTCTCTCTCTCTCTCTCTCTCTCTCTCTCTCTCTCTCTCTCTCTCTCTCTCTCTCTCTCTCTCTCTCTCTCTCTCTCTCTCTCTCTCTCTCTCTCTCTCTCTCTCTCTCTCTCTCTCCCTTTGTAAACTAAAACAAAGGCACTGTACTACTAGTGGTGTACTTAACGTCAATATACAGTTGGTAAATACATACTTGGGTACCAATTCAAATTCATCCATTGTAAGGTAATCCATCTTGGCAATATAAATAGGTTTTCTTTTGTTTTGTTTGGCAGTAATAACACCTTCCTCTACAGGTCTGTTTTCCAATCTACTCAGTGTTTGACTGCTTTGTAGAATAGCCTTTTGATGTCTGTAATGAAAGGTAGATAACAGTACATACATGTATGTACATCAATTGTTTTCATTTTAACAAATATAATCAACCAATCAATCAATCAATCAATCAATCAACCAATCAATCAAGCTACCTCAAAACAGGAAAAAGCCATGTCTAAAATCTTCAGTGTTGTTACTAAATTAAGTTTTATCACAAGAGGGCTGAGTCAGGTACATTTTAAAAAATATGTGTATACAGTGTTTTATTTAAGGGCGGTAAGTAGGTAAAATCTACCGGGGTTCCCACATCATTTTACCGGGGTTCCCCACCTAAACTATGATACATTGCATGGGAAGCACTACCAGTTTAACCTCTTTCCCCCTTTCTGTTACCGGGGTTCCCAAACCTTAGCAAAAACACTGTGTATATGTAATAATTGTCAATTAGAGACTAGCATGGGAGAATCTTAGTATGCAATGACAGCTGTACTATGACAGCTGTTGTCAGATTTGCATGAAATGAAATACATTTGTATACAGTATAAGACTATAAATGTACTTGTAGGAGGAATAATGTATACAATACCCAGTATGGCTTGCAGTTTGTTTCCCTGGCAACCGACTTGGTAGATGGGTACTCATGTACTCAATATTGGTAGATAGGTCTTTGTATTGCTGCATTAATTCCTACAACATATGGAGACAAAACATTCAATTAAACAAATAATAACAATTTATTTGATACAGAAGGGTTTCTAATGAGACTATTTCTGGTAACTTAAACTTACTTAAAATTAACAGGAACACACATGTACGTTACTTATACTGTAATATCTGGCAATTACAGTATAAACAAAATCTACAAGTTCACTTAGTAATGTTGTTAGAGAGGTTTAGATGCATATATTTTATGTGTGTTCTATACGTGTAGCGTCATAGTTACATGATTCAAAGCCGTCCATGCATTCAGTATCAGACATTGCTATGTCAAAAGGGAGGTCAACATCTACATGTAACTGTGAATATGAGTTTAGCTTTTGTCATTTTTCTTGTATTGAAAACCTGATTTTTTATGTTAAACTAATAAAATTCACAAATGTAACTGTAAACTAATTGTTGGGTTTTTCCTGTGGGTACTTGCATGTAAAATGTCTAAATAACAGACAAAACTTAGGGAGTTGGACAATGTCTCAATGGCCCTGTATTGAATAGTAAGTCAATCTGTTGACAAAGACTGAAGTGTGTAGTCGAAAATTTCAGGTACAATTTTCAAAGATGTGTTTGGAACAAAAGTTAAATTCAATACTACCAAACGTTATTGGAAGTAGAAATGTCTTACCTGGGCTTCCTGTAATTTCTGTTTTTCGTTCCCTATGACTAATTTCATTTGTGAAACTAAGTCTTCAGCAGCAATTAATTCTAAATCAACTGACTGTAGTAGATGTTGACAGTTCACTTCATTCACTGAAAAAATAAAACAAGTGATGAAAGCATATTATAATAATTCAGACATCACACATTTGTCAAATCTAAACTATCTAAATCATCTTCATACTGATTTTTCTCTAAATCAAACTTTGCTATATACAAATTACAATGTAAGATATCATTGTCATAGTTGTGTTTTCAAAACATACATGTATCTACACATATGGCAGGGCTCAAAATTAATGGTAGTTCCATAATGATATCCACAGACTACATGTACATGTATTCTTGATCATGTTGCTAGCTTCCCAAGGATTAGTTTTGTCTGTTTGCGCTGATATTTTCTTATCTTTCTTTCACTGATGAGTTGGGTCTGTAGGGGGGATCATGCTGGCCTCACTATACATGTCCATAAGTTTGACGAGTAGATAAAATTGTAAATTCCCTCGTTGTGCCTTTAAATTGAATCTGTTATGCCAGCCTTCGACGTTGTTGTTTGTTCGTGTTACCTGGTTGTAGACACACCAGGAAGCAGGGGGCCATACTGTGCTTGTTATCCACATCTTCTCTACATATTCTACTAGTACTAGGGGTTGTACTTGATTGTTTACATGTGACTTTAGTTGCTGGAATGTTGGTAGAATATGTTCAGTTGGAATATACAGTAATGCAAATATAAGTTTGATAAAGCGGTAAATTGGATCGGACTGTCTATAAGCTACTGCTAGGCCAAGCTCTTGTACTTTCCGCCAAACTGCCTGTGCCCAATGGAAGTTACAACCACGAATTGTAACACCTGGAAATATCTTCCTTGCTGCTGACCATACTGCAGTTTCAAAATCTACTAGAATTACAAGTTTGCTGGTATCAGGGATGAATTTTTTCACTTCACTAAATACAGCTCTGTAGTCTCTCTTTCTTCTTCTAGACATTAAAAAGAATGATATGGGCACTTGTTTGACTTCATTTCAGTAAGGAAGGTGTGCAAACTAAAAAGTTGACAGAAGGGGTGATTCACTACTTTAAATGTACTGTCCAGATATATGGTGCTGGCTCTACTAAGAATGTCAAGTTGTGTTGGTGTGGCAAACATCAAATGTCTTGTATCATCTATGGTAATGTCCTCCTGCTGGAAATTCTGTGGTATCCAGTTTGAATCTATGTCAAATACTAAATCTTTTGGCTCTTCTGGTCGTTGCTGCTGGCGTTGGTAATTACTACTTCTAATTAGATTGGGTAAGTTTGGTCGAGTCGGAGCTGGAGCCTGAGGGTTGATTTCTGATAACATGACTTCTTCATTGATTGTTGCTGCTGATTTGAAAATGTTTTCCTTGGCTAGTTTTTTGTGTACTTTCTTAGTGATGGCAACTTTGGTTTCAATACCTAGATTTGATGGATGGCTATGACTGAATGACCCTGGATGAATACTTCTCCTTCTCCTTGCTGAGTGACAGTGGCCTTACATGATCTTTGAATGAATGAATGAATGAATGAATGAATGAATGAATGAATGAATGAATGAATGAATGAATGGATATTGAATAAAATGATACTAAATTTAATTTAAACTAAATGCCTAGAATATTTCATGTGTATGCATGCCATGTTGTGCGTCGTAAGAATGTTTAATACTAGTATGTGTTCGATGCTACTTGGCACTTTGGAATGTACACAGTATATCGATATGCTGTAAACTACGTCGCTCGGATACAAATACGCAGTAACAAATGAAAATGTCACATGTACATTATCAATCACATTTATGTATATTATAAGCATTACTAAGTGTAATGTATTGAGTTTTATTTGGTTTTTACACTCATGTTCTGCATGTTCTTACTCTATACCCTATTCTCACTGTATGTACATCATTTTATTCACTATCCATTTATTCAAAGATCACAAGTTGATGTATGGGGATTTCTAAGTTAAATAGAACAATAATGCAGTGAGTATGGTTATGGGATTGACAAGCAGAACTTGAAGAACGAATTACCGCACTCTTCTCTGAAAGGAAGTGTTAAAACCTCCCCTAATTTCCGTGGGGCCACTTTCTCCATTGTACAATGAGACAGTTTAGAAGAGAACGAATGTGTAAACAATTAGCAAGTTATAGGAATTTGTTTCAGCGGTGAAACTCACTGGCAGTGGGTGAGTCACTGAGTGAAAACTGATTAGCAAGATATGGTCACGGGTTAAACCATCGGCATTGAGAATGCCAAGTGTCACATTGGACCACAGGGGGCAGCGAGCATGTAATTGATTGACTGATTGATCGATCTATCGATCGATTGATTTATTGATTGATTTATTATTTGATTGAATGATTGATCGATTGAATGATCAATTTTTGTGGTGCAATATAACTTATTTTGTGTGTGATATTGATCAATTCACTCATTGAGTTTTAAAACTATTTCTTTTTCTTTCCCTGGTTACTTTACTCTCAGCTATATCTCAGACCACTAGCAGTCTGAGGCTGTATGAGTGTATGTAATTCTCTCTTTTCTTTATTGACTAAATAAAGACGCCTTGTCCATTCTTCTCTTCTTATCTAAATTAAAACATTCCTAATCTTATAATTGGCACAAGATCACTTACATTAACAGTTTGCTTTATCTCTCATCTGCTGAGAGATTATCACATTGGACAAACATTCGATCATGCATAAACTAGTAAGAAATAGTATAAGCATGATCGAATGTTTGTCCAGTGTGATAATCTCCCAGCAGATTGGTCAATATCACACCCAAAATAAGTTATATTGCACCACAAAAATTGATCATTCAATCGATCAATCATTCAACCAAATAATAAATCAACCGATCGATCAATTACATGCTCGCTGCCCCCTGTGATTGGACGTGTGAAACACCCTTCCTTTCTGTGGGGCCGGTTTCTCCTTTGTTTTGCGGCGCCGCTTTACCGTTCTCCTAGCGCTTACCAGTCATAACGTCCCCGGGTCAAAACGTCCCCGGGTATGACCAAAACGTCCCCGGGTCAAAACGTCCTCGGGTATGACCAAAATTTAACCAAGAGACTTGACTGTGTAACAGTTTCCGTTCCTTCCCTAAAACACGGTCAAGTATCGATGCCCATATTCCGAACCAGTGTAAGTGTCAATAATTACCGTGAAAGATACAATTTAGTTTTCACCGACATGCCAGTGTATACTACTTTCGTTCATCACGATTAACTATATTTGCATGATGTGCTAAATACATTGATCAATCGCAGCATTCAAGTATTTGAAGCGTCGCCACGCGTGACTTCAAACCTTACCGCCCTCTTCATTTGTGTTGCTAATACGCCGTATTCCGGTTATCGAAGAAGCCCCGAAAAGATAAAAGATATGATTGTTTGGCCACTAGGGGCGCTGTTTTAGAACCGGAAGTGAGGGCCAGAATTGTAGCGCATTGTTGCAAAGCATAGAGTCTATAGGCATCGTAACCACTGACTAAAGATTTTCTGTCATTCCCCGTAACTTTACGCTATAATATTGCATTATCGCCCATCAAATAACGAAATAGCAAATTAACCTCTTGTTCTCCTAATATTTCGCGTAAGTTTGGCTCTGCAAATTCGACGGTGAGGAAAACCCAAAAGTAGCAACATTTTGAAACGGGTAGTACACTGACATCTCACTCACGTTTTCAGTGTGACCTCGTCCATTTGCGTTACCGTTGGAGAAATTGTAGCGATTGCTTCCAGTCAAACATCGGAACGGAAAAAGGTACAAAAACAGAGGAAAGAACCCTCAAAATCACAATATACGCTACAGTTATCGCAGCTTGTATAAAACCAATCTGATTAAAATCCGATGTAGATGTCGGCTAATCGTTCATTGCTATTTTACTTTCGTTATTGTGCCTGAATTGACCTCCGTGGTACATGTTTGATCGCCTCCTCTACCGATCAGGACAAAAACGTAAACATGTACCACGAAGGTCAATTCAGGCAAAATAACGAAGGTAAAATAGCAATGAACGATCAGCCGACATCTACATCGGATTTTAATCAGATCGGTATAAGACATGGTATGATGAGTGAACCACGTAAACGTTACATGGAAGGCCAATTCATTGAAGGGGTGGGCGGTGTGGTACATCAATCACAATAACAATATTTATGATTCGTTGCCGACTTCAATGGTTTTTTTTATACACTGATGGTCCTGAATGAAGAATAGCAAGCTAACCAAAGTGTGATAGTAAAGATGAGTATATCAATACAAATATGTTTATGCCAACTTATAACCAGTACATGAAATGTTTTTTTTCCGGACAAAGTTTTATGATTTCACCCGTGGTGCTACACCACTGTTCTAATAAACAAGAAAGGCCTAAGTATGCGTCGACATCAGTTACAATATAAACATGTGGCTTGGTAATTGTCGACCGAACTCTCAATATTGCAATGACTGTAGCTGGAAGCTGTTCAATCTGATTAAAACCCGATGTAGATGTCGGCTAATCGTTCATTGCAATTTTACCTTCGTTATTTTGCCTGATATTATTTTTCTTGGTACATGTTTACATTTTTTAGCCTGATCGTAGAGGAGGCGATCAGGCAAGCTAAAAAATGTAAACATGTACCAAGAAGGTCAATTCAGGCAAAATAACGAAGGTAAAATAGCAATGAACGATCAGCCAACATCTACATCGGATTTTAATCAGATTGGAAGCTGTTGTCAGATTTGTAATTTTCTAATCGTTCTTTTGTCAAGCAACAGACACCAGTAAGGTAAAGAAATATGTTTATCATGTCTACATCGGGTATATTTCGAAGGTCCTCCGTCCAACTTTCAATGTTTCCGCTGTCGATTAGTTCTATCTTTTGATGCTTGACATCCACTATTCGTCTCCTCTTCCGTTCTCTCAGAAAATTATCATTTTCTAGTGTTTCAAGACCAAGGTTGACAGCATTTCTGGCGATATCTAGTAGATTTAGAAGTAGTAATTTTCCACTCTTTTATGAATGCACGGAGTTCTTTTACGCCCATTTTGTTGACAGCTTCATACATCGCCATACTATTAGATGCCATGACGAAAATTCTGGCCCTCACTTTGTCAGATATGGTGCGCCCTCTCGCGATACTTTCCTGCGAAACAACCGGAAGTTCGATAACCGGAATACGCCGTATTAGCACTTGTGTTAGCCGATCCATGGGAGCCGCATAAACGTATTTTGGGCACCTGAGGTGGGTACGCAGTCACATTACTGTATTGTGATGTAAGAAATAAGGATATAATGTAACACACACACACACACACACTCACACACAAATAGTTTGGGTCGAGGAAAATGGAAAGACGGGGACGTTTTGACCTGGGGACGTTTTGACCCGGGGACGTTTTGACTTATGGAAACCGGGGACGTTTTGACCCGGGGACGTTTTGACTGGATACCCTCCTAGCTCCTGATGATATAGTCTTGCTGCTAGACGTTCAGGCTTTCTTTCGATGCTATAACTATAAGCGAACGAAGTTCGCATGTGAGGGCTTGTTCCATCCTCGATAGCGTTGTTCGGCTGTGTGTCGTATTTTATCGGAAGAACGTCCGAGGGCTAGCTGATAGACTACTGATGATACCACATCCATGATCTATTTAGATAAAATATATATATACATGTAACATCTAGAATATCACACATAAAGAGTTAATGTGAATTAATTACTCACCACAACCACGCAGTTGTATGCATTTTCTGATGCCCTCAACCTTAGCATTGAAATGTTCGCCAAGTTCCATCAATGTTGTTGACTCCATTGCTCACCAATATATTGAGACTGTTTGCGATACGATGTTATGTTTTCAAAAACGACCGCCATTAGCAAGATAACAGCGCCTACAGAGGGCGCGGTGAAACAGGCTCGTATACAAATATATAAAATGTTTATATATAATTTGTAAACAAATACTCAAAATTAAAACATTTTGTATTTTTAATGTGATTAGAAAGTACTAAATATTTAGACTAATTGAACATCAAATCAGTTTTGAAAAAGGTATATGTTGATCTATACATAAATCTTCTATAATATTGTCTTTGTCTGAGGCTAAAATTGTTGAGGGCGCTCTCTATTGAAACTCTGTCTCTATGGTGATGTGACGTAGTAGTAAGCAGACACAATCCCTGTTGCTGCTGTATTTTCGCAGGAAAACTCCTGGACAGACACTTTACTTTGAACGTATGTCCTTTAAAGACGTCAACAGTATTTCCATACCACCTCATCGGATCTAAAACCCTAGGTGCACAACAGGAGACTTGCACCAAGAAGTGCTAGGTCGCATATTTTGGATATATTTTGATCACTTTGGATTTAGAAGAAGTGTGTCTGTTCGTCGCCGCGAGTTTTCGGTCACCAAGCCTACCTTGTACACAATTCACTGCAACGAGTTTGTCAGCTGTCCTGCCCTACCAAATCATATAGACAGACAGCATCATGCTAGCTTACCAAACCAAGCGAAGGACCCGTGAGTACACGGGTCCGACTCCTCATTCGGTTGCTATCGTAAGTTTATTCACTCGTTGTGGGCTATCGACTATCGTTGTGTGTTTGACAAGCAAGACGAGGGTCGTCTATGTATTACTTGTTGGAAATGACAAATGTTTTGATCGCAAGGGCGACGATTCACAGTTATTAAGATACATTCTACCTACACCACCATGTTAAACTTTTGATCAATTTTAAACATTTGATGTTTATTTTGACGCAAATGACATCCAATACCCCTCACTGTTTTTTTGTTTACCTCGAGTTGAGACTGTACATTTGTATTTTCACCTTTCATGTGTCAGACTCAAACACTGTCAGTGACTACAAATTACAATGTATATGTTGAATACTGTATATTTGCAACGCTCTCAAAATGTACCCTTACGTATATAGCTTGAAACGTTATATTTTTTTTATTACAAGTCTGTAGGCATGATGGATGAAGATCACAAGGTTTCATGTTGAGATAGACACCATAAGCATAACACACAGGCGTCACTGGGCTCTGTATTTAGTGTAATGACATAAACAGTAACAGCATACATACTACTACACAAGGTCAATCTGATTAAAATCCGATGTAGATGTCGGCTAATCATTCATTGCTATTTTACCTGGTTATTTTACGTGAATTGACCTTGGTACATGTTTACATTTTTTAGCCCGATCGCCTCCTCTACTATCAGGCTAAAAAGTGTAAACATGTACCAAGAAGGTCAATTCAGGCAAAATAACGAAGGTAAAATAGCAGTGAACGATTAGCCGACATCTACATCAGATTTTAATCAGATTGTACACAACGTATAATCTGTTAAAGTTCAAACAAAATCCATGGTCAGCAGCCAGTGAAAGTTGGTTGAATCATAAAAGTGTAACACATACATGTACTCTTTTCCCATATTACATGTGTACCTAACAATGCATTCAATATGAAACAGTTATCCTGTATCTACCAACTTAAATTATGGTGTCCATCGCAACATGAAACCTAGTGACCAGGCTCACCGATCTTAATAGTTCATTGAATTGCTTTGACTCAGTTGGGGAAAACCACTGTATCTAGTGTTCTTGCAAGTTCTTATGTTTTTTATCCTACTTAATCACAGAGAGCCAAGATGCCAAGCAAATTACCTCCAGATCACCTTATTCTGGAACGTCGAAAACAAGATGACATGAGAGAAGAAGCTGAGGCTTTGGTTAGGTATAATAAAATGTACGACTTGAAAAATGATTGGGAATCCATCACAGACAAAAGAATCCAACAGAATACAGTGAAAAGACGTGTCAAAAATATGTTACAACAAGAAGAGTTTAGTCTGGAAGATAGACGACAAAGGTATGTTCACATTCATATTTATATCAAATGGTGAATTCCACAACATTAAAGGATTAAACAAAGTCAGAATAATTTTGAGAAGATTGTAACACTATTGGTTTACATTTTTTTACAAGATGTGTGAAATAAGTTTGGTACATACTACTACTAGTACATGTACATAATCATCTACTTAATGTACACCACTGTATGATAACAAATGTTAACACCAAACCAATGAGGGATGGCCCTCACTTGACTTCTTGGGATACAAGTGTTTATATACTTAAGAACTATCTAGTATAAATAAAGATTATTTTAATAATATTGTACATACATGTAGCTTTTCACGCTAAAAGAAGTGTGTCATTTACTGTGGGGGAATTCATTTTCAGATATGAATAGCCAGGTTTCAAATCCAATATGTACATGTAAAGTAACTTCCAGTAGAATTTGTAAAACACAGACTACAAGTACATGTACATTGTATGCACAGTAAACTGAGTACAAATCTATGTTCCCCTCGGTTGGCTTTTCTTGAATAAGTTCGATTCAAGAAAAATTCTAAATAGCAAATAATGTATATAAAATAAAATACATTACCTTAAATTGATTTGAAAAAAAATATAAATAATCTGACTTGTAGATCTATCATGTAATAATAAGATGGTGAATATTCTGATGTCAAAGATGTACATGTATATGTATCATATAATATGACATTGTAATTGACAGAACAATGACTCTAGCTGACAGTGAATTGAGTGGACAAATGGTCTTTCTGATTCATATCAGCTTACACTAAAATAATTATGAGGGTATGTAAATGTGACCCACAACCAACAACAACATTTTTCACATAATGAACATGTAAATAACCAATACATGTATGTTTATATCTAAATTTTGATTGTAAATGTGTACGT
Organism: Glandiceps talaboti; assembly: GCF_964340395.1. Lineage (NCBI taxonomy): Eukaryota > Metazoa > Hemichordata > Enteropneusta > Spengelidae > Glandiceps > Glandiceps talaboti. The sequence goes on along the minus strand of NC_135560.1, from coordinate 3,480,695 downwards.
TTGAATTACAGATTACGTGATCTACTAGCAGCAGAGGAACAACAATATGTACTAGAAATGGAAGACAGGCAAGAAACAGTTATTGAAAGACAAGCCAAAATGAGAGAAAGAGCAAAATTTTTGAAGGAAAAGAGAGAAGCTGAGAGATTACAGATTGTTGCAGAAAAATTGGACCAAAGGTGGAGGTAAGATACAACTAACTTTTACATTATAGATGCATATAACACCAAATTAACAAATACTAACCATATACTCTGTTAGCAGGGATATCTTCACCTTGAGGCTTGACAATGCAATGATAACAGTTTTAGTAATTTATGTCTTCATAGACAACTTTTGTGTGTTTTTTTATCATGTAGTTGAAAAAGATGACATAGGAAAAGACATTCATACAGGTTGTTATATTTTGCATACACTGTATGCAACACTGTCTTTTGAGGCAAAATAGTGTTTTGGAAATACATGATAAAGTTTGATGCAAGTTGCATGTAACAATCAATTGAAGCTTAGTGGCAGTTAGAACTTTGACTTTGAACTAGAAAAACTTACAATAAAATGTCACCTTATTTGACAGGAATGAGTGTGAAGAATTGCGGGCCACACTTTCACGTCGCCACCAAGATGAAGTCTGCACTGAGCGAATGAAACAACTTGAAATCAAGGATGATATGGCAAGACAGAGACAGCGAGAAGAACAGATGTATGCTGATCTATGGGAACAGGACAGAATGGCCAAGGCAGCCAGGGAAGAGAGGGAAGCTAGAGAGATGATGGCAAGGAACCAGGATGTACTGCAAACTTTACAAATGCAGAAAGCAGCATTACAGCAACAGAAGGATGAAGCAAGAAGACTGAAGGAAGAAGAAGCACATCTCTTGGTGAGTATTTAACCATTGTAATGATAGATTTACAAGTTTTTATGAAGACAATAATCAGAAGTGCATCTGGTGGTCACTGTCAAGTATAGAATAATGGTTGTCTTAAAAATCACTTACAGGGTTCATTTGAGACAATTTCACCAACTTACTGATTGGTATTCTTCTTGCCAGCAAAAAGTTATCATGAAGTAGGTGTGCTGGAATTCAGTAAATACATATACATGTATATCAGTATTGAAATCATATCTACATTGATCCAAAGGAATGAAGAATGTGGAGAGATAGTGTCAAATGTACTACATATAATTGAAGACTATCCAAATATTATCAGAGTAATACTACCTGATACAGTGATAGTTATATCCTTATTGCTTGATATTCCCTGCTAAATAAACCATTGAGTGATATCATTGTATTTACATTCTGTCATAAATTATTACAGCGAGAGCAACATAAGTTGCGTAAATTGGAAGAACAACGTGCCTTGGAAGAGAAACGAGCAAGACAAGCTGCAATGAGAGATGAACTAGACAGATCACTCAAACTGAAGATGAAGAAGAGAGCTAAGGAAGTCCAAGAAGAATTAGCTTTGGACATGAAAATATTGGAAAATCTTCTTGAAGAATCTCGTAATGAAGCAATGGAACAAGAACAAAGAAAGGTATTTAGAAAATTCTATTTTGGACAAAATTTCCATTGTAAGATGTACATCATGTACATATATATTTTCTGAATTAATCAATTACCAACAAACCATATCTCTGTAGCCAGATATAGTAAATATGGATCACTATACTATAGACCTTATCTATACATGACGATTGGCAGTATTTGGCTGTTTTGTGAAATTTTTGTCATTCCACATATAACAAAAATAACACTCAATTCTATATTTTTGATCCCAACACGTAGACTAAAATTTCGCCCTGAGGTCGCTATTCACAGAATATCTTCACAGAATATCATCAGCATTTCCCATAACATTTTCAGATCATTTAACAAAAGTAGAGTCTACCCAAATACAAGTTTGTGTAAATCACATATCCAGTGGTTTAATTTGAAATAAAGTACATTGTCAATTAAATAGTCTGAAAGTGTAATCTTATTTTTCCAAAAATACTGTAAGTAGAAGTGTAAGGCTGTTTGAGACAATAACTTATTTTATCTCTGACATTTTTCAGCGTGAATTACGTGAAGAGCAACTCCGCTACCGTGATTATCTGCGTCAACAGTTGGAAGAAGAGAAGCAACGTGAGAAGGAGTTGGAACAGGTTGTTAATGAAGAGGTTGAGAAACAATGGAGAAAGAGATTAGAACAATGGGATAGGGAACGTGAAGCTAGGAAGAGATTAATGCAAGAAGTGTTGGCTGAAAGACAAAAACAGGTCGAGGCAAAATGTAAGTGTCACTCTATCTGTACAAATTCTGTTCATCACAATCAGTGTGGTGTCTCCTGTTTGCTCATTCATGCTTGCAGTTTGACTGATGTGTGAGGGCGCCTCGTCATGGTGTACCTTACAGATTAGCTTGTCATACACCAATAAAATTTTAAAGTTTTGCCAAATAAAAGTACAGTATTACATTTCAAGTATTATCAGATACTTACATGTATGTACTGTAAACCGTATTTTTTTCGCTACTATGAATTTTAGCATTTTGGCAATCATAGGCTAGTTCATCACGAGTATTTGATTGAAAGGCACATTCAATTATAATGGTCAAGATCCAAATCAAAGAGTTGTAGGCAAAAGTAGTGTTTTTGGGACTAGAACCTACTACAAGTTAATAATATGCTTGAACTCTAAACATCACAAAATCAAGAGCTGAAAGCAGAGATTTTGTCCAAATTTTTGGACTAAGTAAAGTGTGCTGCTCTGTGAGTGTGGAAATCACTTGTCAAATTCAGGGCAAGGAAACAACATGTGAAGTTTAGAATCAAACCTGTGAATGTAATGTAGAAGAAGAAGAAAAGAACAAAGAAGGTCAATTTCATAAGACATATGATGATCTCTGAAACTATGCATCTCACACACTTGTATTGAAATGATCATTGATTGTACAATATGGGTAGAAAATGACAACTCTTTGTAGATAATAACAGCATATGAGTAATCATTATACATCATTACCACCAAGGTCATCATATTCTGGTATGAATTTGAAGTTTTTGTCTGTATGAAGTGCTGACTTCAATGACATCAGTACTAAAATGTATTAAAAATGACTAGTTTGTTTATTTTCATTTGTAATGAGTCAACATCATGTCTGAAGTGTTGTCCATGTCTACATATATCCATTTTGTAGTATCACATGTGGTACACACAGTGTAGGCAGTGTGTGTGGTGACATAATTTGAATATTGTACATAACCAGGTGACAGAACATCAACTGCGTACTAATTCATAGATATATAATTTGATTGTTTGTTTGTTTGTTTGTTAACAGTGGAAATGAACAAGTTGAGACAAGCAGAAGCACAGAAAGAGCAAGAAGCAATGTTGGCTTCCATTGAAGAACACAAACGTCTTGAAGCAGAGAGAGAAGCTAAAACTAAGGCACAGAACTTAGAGTATCAGAGTGACTTGATAGGCCAACAAAATCATCGCATCAAGTTGAAAGAAATTGAGAAAGATGAGGAATATAGGGAATACCTGAAAGGACTTGAGGCTGAGGCCCAGTACCAAGCAAAGTTAAAGGAAGCACTAGAAAGACCTGTTATTGATAAAGCACATCCAATGAGAAGTGCTTACATGTCAAGGAAAGGTAGTGCAGGATACTCTTAAAAAGGAAGGACAAACTGACAATCTGAAACATGGTTTTTTTTTGGTAAAAACATTCCTCTAAAACATGGATCAGTTGTCGTAACAACACTGAGTAGAATTTACTTTATTGATGTATTGAAACTGTATCATTTAATTTCTTTGTGTCTTCAATCACATCCAATCCGTCCTGCACTTTGGCATTTTTTTGTCATTTTTAGACCATTTTATTATTATTCATACTACAAGATACAGAATTCAGAACGGTATAAGTTTGAAATAAAATAGAGATATCAGCTCCCCTGTTTCTCAAAACTATTTGTTTGTGTACATTTTCTGTTTACAGAATTCCAGGAATAAATTTTCCATCCTTTGCAGGACGACGTTTTCAGCTATAGTCCCATATCACTTGTAATAAAATGTAATAATGTATATAAAGCTTTTTTGAAATGAAAAAAAAAATAATTTAACAACTGTTTGTAATGCCAAGACAGTGCTATGTTAATACATTGTGACTTAAACTTTATCAGCTCTCAGCCTCTTACTGGTGATATTATACACTTCCATAAATGACAATATTGTCTTGTATATATTAATAATTATGATGATTGTATGAATAAAAATTTGTTTTATACACTCATGGATATATGTGTTGTGGCATTCCTCAAAACAAGTCATTTGTCCAGTGAACTAGCGAAATAGTTGTCTCTAATAAACTTTGTCCTTATAAGCTAAGAAAGTAAGTTTGGATTTAAAAACTCTTGCCTTCGCAATGTCTGATTATTTTGTCTAGAAAATTGAATTGCCATGTTAAGCTTATACATGCTTAAAAAACACCAGAACGTGTAGATGTATATTGTGACGCCGTTTATTTTTTTTCACATGGAATTTCTGGCTTTATACCCGTAATCCCAAGCATGTTAAAAGCTTAGAAAATATATTATAAAAAAATAAAGAAACAAGTATGTAAATGTGACTCATACATATTCATCTTTCTTGGGCCTTTACATCATTTTCGTATTTCACCAGAAGTGTTGCCTCATGCCCATGTTCGAACGAAGGTCGTAATATACGGAAGAGATTAATAATACAACTTATAATAATCTTACTAATACAAAGAATTTCAAACTGATCGTGGATGAATTGCGATTACAGTTCATTTTATATTTCGATAGACAGTTATTTACGCAACCTTAATTAGAAATAACAGCAATATTTGTCATTTTTTTAAGTGCTCAAGACAAGCTAGAGAACATCCCATATGGTATCTTTGGGCGGTTGGGTACAGGGTGGGATAGAGTATTGCGCCCCATACCTACAGTAATTTGATGGTACTTTTATTTCAAGCGTGCTTTTAGGCACAAAAAAAAATAGTGCGTTTCCGATACCCGACCCAAGGCCTAGTGTAAGCCGCCGACCCTAAACATTTTCTACTGCAAAAAGGCTAAAATAATGACACTTTACTTCTATTTTCATGCGCATTTTAAAATCCCATTCCAGAGAGAAACGATGTCTTTTGAGTCTAAAACAGCAATCTCCATATTGTCTTTGTCTACCTCTTAATCACATAATTGTCTTCATTTACTTCTTTTACACCTCATCAACTGTTATCGAAATATTGTGACCAAAAAGTATCTTTAAATGCTAAAATACCGATAACACACATTGTATGCAAGGGTGAGAGATAGATAGATAGATAGATAGATAGATAGATAGATAGATAGATAGATAGATAGATAGATAGATAGATAGATAGATAGATAGATAGATAGATAGATAGATAGATAGATAGAGAGAGAGAGACAGGCAGACAGACAGACAGAGAGCAATCTTAAACACTAATACATTGTTGTTGTTGTTGATGATGATGATGATGATGATGATGATGATGATGATGATGATGAACTCATTCTCGTTTATTTTTTCGATAAATTCAATTAGTAAAATATCATGTATATTTTTATAATGATTGTTTTAATCATTTGTTGTTTCAACGAAAAAAAATGTCTTAGAAAGGACGGCGTTTGTAACAAGGACCTACATAAGATGGAACAGAAATGTATGAGATGGGCATATAATGAATTATACAAATTGAACTACAAATTAATTAAATTTAAGATGTGTAAGGTTATATGTGTGTGTGTGTGTGTGTGTGTGTGTGTGTGTGTGTGTGTGTGTGTGTGTGTGTGTGTGTGTGTGTGTGTGTGTGTGAACAATTATAAGATGGTTAATTTGTCATTCATTTATACTTGTAGAGATTTTTATTTAAAATTGCCAATGTCTTGTGATGTCAACGTTATTTCATATGTCTGAGCTTCGTTCGACCATGTTCAGTAGTTTCATTGCCTCCCTTACAGAAATGTTACAAATGTCCGTATTCATCCAAACAAGAGGTGAAGTCACTCTGGTTTTCTTGGTTTTCAATGCCACATATAGGACTTTCTTAGAAGGAGGAAGAAAACTGAGAGAGAGAGAGAGAGAGAGAGAGAGAGAGAGAGAGAGAGAGAGAGAGAGAGAGAGAGAGAGAGAGAGAGAGAGAGAGAGAGAGAGAGAGAGAGAGAGAGAGAGAGAGAGAGAGAGAGAGAGAGAGAGAGAGAGAGAATACAAAGAAGATTGTAACTAAATGACGAATAGACAGTCGATAAATGTTACGGTCGCAATCAATAAGTTACCCATTATCAAGTTTCCTTTATATTTCCTTGACTTCAATTCTATATTTTGTTCATTATTTATTTCTTGAATGACTGATCTGTTGTCTGTCAATGTGAATGGTCCTAGTATAGGCTGACTTGATAGAGTTGTATTTATAGTTATGTCTCTATTGGTACGTGCTCGTTTGGATCTTCTTGATATGGAGCTGTAAGGAAAATATTACATTGATTAGGGATGTTCATCAATTTTCCAAAAATGAAATTTCAGAGAAACCAGAGAACGTTAACACAGTAATTTTGAAGTTCCCTCTGACAGCTAGCACAAAAAACTAATTGTTGGTAAAGCTTTCTCTGGTAGGCGATTGAATACAGTAATCGGTATGAAGACGTTATTGCTCATGGATATTGAGAGTAAACTAACATTGGCAAAATTCCACCTTAAGTTACACATTTGGTGTAGGATAAGGTTACCTGTCTTGATTTCTATTTCTCTGGATATATTTCTTCTCATAACATTTTAAATCATTTTGTGGGACGTACACTGGTTGGTTTGGAATTTCTTTCATTAGATATTCATCGGCTAATACTTTGTCACTCTCAACCAAATCTTCTCACTGATCCCACGTCATCAACTCGTCTTCCACAACATTTGTCAGTGGAATACACTCTTTTTGAAACGTGCATTCGGCGAAAATGATAGATTTGGTTAGTATCAAACATCACGTGGTTTTCAAACACCTAACATTCTGCATCTAAAAAGTAAACTGTTTCCCTTCTGCTAAAAAATATATTAGTATTCATTTTACCTGTTTTTACTTTCCTTTTCCTTGAACTCCGATGGCATAATAGAACCTTGTGGAATTGTATCTGTTGTGTTTGGTACTAAATTAAACATTTATTTGACAGCCGTATATTTATCACCCTGATCTTCAATTTCAATCATATTGGCCCATTCATCCTATGATCATGGGTTCGGTGTATGTTACCTCGTTACCAATACGTATAGTTATTCAGTTGGCTTGTCATACTGGGGGAATTTGAAGGTAAAGAGAAAACATTATTGTTAAAAGAAAGAGAGGAGGGAAAAGCGTTCAACAACAAATATGACAAGATTTTATTTCATAATTCACAGACAGACAGACAGACAGACAGACAGACAGACAGACAGACAGACAGACAGACAGACAGACAGACAGACTGACTGACTGACTGACTGACTGACTGACTGACTGACTGACTGACTGACTGACTGACTGAAAGAAAGACAGACAGACATGCATGCATGCATGTGTAATGGGAACATTTATGTCCGTATATTTTCATAGTTGTGTACATGTTAGTAGTTAATAAATTAGTTTCAAGTTTGATAATACTACATACCTTATGTCTTGTTTGCATACTTGTATTTCTGATGTATTACGTATATCTTGTGAGTCTTTTAGAAACAAGTCGTCGTTTCTAAACCAAGAACGATCCAATTCTGTGTGAAAATGTATTTATGCAGATGCATTTATTTGTTTGGGGCATGTTGCTCAGCACAAAATATCAGCAGAAATGTCTTTTTTGTAACCAACGTTGACCAGAAATATTGCTCGATAGCAAACTTTCATTGGTAGAATACAATGTATATTCTTTACTGGGACATAATATTTCATTTAAAATTGAAACTTACACCTAAGTAGATGTATGACAGTAACTTACCCAAGAAATTGCCATAACAAGTAAAAGCCATTGTTTGCATAGTGATTAAGAATTCAGGTGAAAATAAACGTATTTAGTGATGTAGAATGAGTACTCAAAGTTTCGTCAAACGAAGTTTGGTATCGAATGTTTCCTGTGTGCGTTGCTACAACAGTTGCGCGCGCATGCTTGTCATGTGTCGCTAGCGAGTTATAGTGTTCCAAAACTTTGCTGTCACAATGGCTGAATGAGTTCGAACGAAGTCCGTAATACGGAGCCTTATAATACAACTCAGCTATTTTTATAATCTTAGTTAATTACAAATACAAAAAATGGCAAAACGTATCTAGGATGAATTACGGCTGTAGTTTATTGAGACAGTGCATCTTGTGATCGTCTAATGTTTTCAAGTTTAATATTTGTCACCTCTACGGACTGAAACCCAAGAATGTTATATTTCGACACAAAAGTAATTTACACAACTATAGAAATGAACGAAAGCGCTAGCCTCTTTGGGACTTCACAGTTCATACTTCCCACTTCACACTTCGAAAGAGTACATATGATTCCAACCTACTTAAATGCCGTTAATTAAGAAGATTGTCTTTTTGCAGATTGGATTCGATACTAATGTAATTTTCACATAACAATAAGACATACCCATGCACAATCTTCTAAACAACCTTAAAAGATATTCTTTACCACAGGTGAATAAACTGCTAATAAATTTACGTAACACTGCATCCTTTTAACACCCGTACAAATATGTGAAGGAGTGAGAAGTGAGGACTGTAGGAGTTAGAACTGTAGGAGTGAGAACTGTAGGAGAGTTTACTACTGTAATAATAATAAGTAAATAGATATCCTAGATATATGTAAAGATTCTATTAGAAACAAATACTGTATTCTAATACGTCATCTCTTTATCGGCCACAAGTATGGTTTGTTTTTAGAGTGTAAAGTTATTCCGTGTAACTTTTGTTTTAAGACGTTGATGTAATCAGGGATGTAGAGACGGGATGACATACAAAATGCTTCATCTATGATATGCTTATTATTCCATTTAGATTCAGCAATTGTCAATGTCGGTTTTTTCTTCCTAGCCACTTTTCCGCAAAAATATTTAAATTGTGAATTTATGTGTCTAAAATATTTCAGTTCCTCATTAAAATCTGGCTCTTGTGTTATTCTTATCAACAGTTGCTTTTTGAAATGGTCGTAGAGGGCGATGTCAGCTTGGCCGAAGTGTGTGTAAAGGTCCTTCGTGTTATCGTTCGTAGAAACTAATTGTTTTCTCACGTTCAACGGGATGAATAAAATATCAATTAAATCCCAACAAAGTATTCGTTTCAATAATAGTAATGATTCATCGAAGTACTCCATGATCATAACGAGTTCAAAATCTTGCTGGATGCCATTAATGAACTCGATAATCGCGGACACGTTGTCATACTGAGAAGGAGGAAATCCTAAGTCAAAGGCCATGAAGTTTCGTATATAAGGCACGCGTTTCTCTTTTTCCCACTTATAGAAGTTGTCTGGACTTTTTAGGAACATTTTCAGAGGATCTATAGTATAGCTTCTTGAATTGTCGATAAGTCTGATCCAATGAAAATAGTTAAACGAAGATTTAAATTGTTGCCAAGGATCTCGTAAAATTGTCACAAATTTGGTATCGACGGGCATCAATTTGGACATCTTAGTTTTGTTGTAGACGGTATGAAGACAGAGTAGATTAAAAGTTGTTTTGCTCGGAGGGAGATAGTCCTTTTGTTGTAGCTGCCAGGGCCATCCTAAACTCCAATTGCCACTCGGTAAAACGATTGACAAGTTATTAATATCTCCATATCGTAGAAAGATCTGTGCCATGGTTTCACTGCCAGTTTTATGTGTCTTCAAGAAAACAACATTTTTCGACTTTGGACATGTAGAGCGATTTGTAAACATAACTTTGTCGTAAACCGTTGATGCTGCTGTTTGATCTCCAGATATAATGCCTCTGATCTGCATAAGGCTATGGTAGAAAAACACACAATATAGAATTCACTATCAATATATTTGAATAATTATTAATTATCATACTCAAATCTAAGTATCAGATAAAATATTGCATTTATCAAATGAATTGTGTAATAAATAAAATGTCACATGACCATTACAATTAATCGAAATTATCGACATCGTGTGTAATTAACTTTTTGTAATTTGAACTGAAAGGTAGCTATTTGAT